>NC_048219.1:105171861-105226352 GCF_002007445.2 Ailuropoda melanoleuca | reverse complement strand
GAATAAATAAATAAAATCTTTAAAAAAAAAAAAAAGAAAGAAAGAAAGAAAGAAAAGAAAAAGAAAGAAAGAAAACTTGATAGGACCCAGGGGCTCCTGGGTGGCTCAGTTGGTTAGGTGTCTACCTTCAGCTCAGGTCATGATCCCGGGTTCCTGGGATTGAGCCCCACATCAGGCTCCCCGCTCTGCAGGGAGTTTGCTTCTCCATCTCCCTCTGCCCCTCCCCCCGGATTTTGTGCTCTCTCTCTCTGTCAAATAAATAGTAACATCTTAAAAAAGAAGAAGAAGAAGAAGAAGGAGAAAAAAAGAAAGAAGAAAGAAAGAAAGAAAGAAAGAAAGAAAGAAAGAAAGAAAGAAAGAAAGAAAAAGAAAAACTTGATAGGACCCAGGGGCACCTGGGTGGTGCAGTCAGTTAAGCATCCAACTCTTGGTTTCGGCTCAGGTTGTGATCTCAGGGTCCTGATCTTAGGGTCGTGAGATGGAGCCCCGAGGTGGCCTCCAGCTCAGGAGGGTCTGTTTAAGATTCTCTCTCTTCCTCTCCCTCTGCCCCTCCCCCTGCTCCTCCTCTCACTCTCGTTCTCTCAAATAAATAAATAAATCTTAAAAGAAAGAAAGAAAGAAAGAAAGAAAGAAAGAAAGAAAGAAAGAGAAATAAATAGAAATAGAAATAGAAATAGAAATAGAAATAGAAATAGAAATAGAAATAGAAAAAGAAAAAGAAAACTGGATAGGACCCTGAGCATTTGGCCTCTGGTTCTCAGAAGGTAGCCCTTCTTCTTACCCTCCTGGCAGGACTCAGGCAAGACCTTAGAAACAGAAGTCTATGCTCAGCCAGAAGGCACACCGCAGAGGCCTGATGCAGGGCCCCGGAGAGAAAGGAGCTGAGACTTTCCTATAGTGTGGGATGTGCCTCTGCAATCAGACTGTGTTGTCTGACAAAGAATTTGGCTGGCCTTTGTCTCCGGCCCCAGAGAGAGAGTCTCTAAACCCCTGGAATTCCCCTAAGTCACAGGAATGTCTTTGTTATTCAAGGTGGGTCCCTCAGGCCACCCCTGAGTTTATGCTAATGAGGTGGCTGCCGGAGGGAGGGCCGTCTGACAGTTTCAGGATGGGGGCTGGCTGACCCTGTGGTTAGAGGGGTGGGGCTTAGAGCCAAGTGATAAGACTTAACCCCCATACTGAGAAGGAGTAAGGGGGTGGGGCAGAGTTTGAATTCAATCCTGTGTCCTGTGATTCAACCAACCACATAAGGAAACCCCAAAAAGAACTCTGAACCCCAAGCTCAGTGGAGACTCCGTTATTGTGCCAGGAGGGTGACACATTCCAAGCATATGGAAGGTTTGTGTTTGCCGCCCTCCCAGGCCTCACCCTATATGCATCTCTTTTGTCTGGTTCTGATTTCTATCTTTTATCTTAAAACTGTAATCACAGTATAGAGCTTTCCTGAGTTTTAGGAGTTATTCTCATGAATTATCGAACCCGAGGGAGTCCGTGGAACACCAGAATTTGTAGCTGATTAGTCAGAGATGTGAGTGACCCAGGAGCCTGCCAGGCGTGTCTGCAGTAAGAGCAGACTCATTGGGACTGTGTCTTTAACCCGTGAAATTTGACCCCACTCCAGATAGATAGGGTCAGGAGTGTCCCGCAGACTGCCGGGGTTCAAACCCTGACCCTTCACTTTCTGGCTGTGCCATTTACTGGGGCAAGTTCTTATCCTTTCCAATGCTCAACACCTACATCTAAATCACTTAAGGGAGAAAACACATGTAAAATGCTCAGAGCAGCCCTGATATCCGTAAGCACTCATAAATGCCACCCAACCTTACTGAGACCTTCACGCTGCCAAACAGCAGGCCAGGGACTTGGGCCCTTATCTTTCCTTGTCTTTAGACTCCCAGGTGCTAAAGACCTCAGAGTCTCTCTCTCTTTCTCTCTTTTGCCATTTTAATTAAAATTTTATTAAACATTTTGAGGTAATTGTAGATTCACATACAAATTGTAAGAAAAAATAGAGGTGCTGTGTATTTTTTACCTAGCTCACTCTAATGGTAACATCTTGCAACACTCTTATTAGAGTGTTCCAACCCGGGTTTTGATGTGAGATACAGTCAAGACACAGAAAAATTCCATCAGGGCAAGAATCAGTCTTGTTGCCCTTTTAGAGGGCACCCACTGCCCTCCCACCACTGCCTCCTGAACCCCTGGAAACCACTAATCTCTCCCTTTCTATAATTCTGTCATTTCAAGAATGTGATATATATAGAATCATACAGGATGCAACTTCTTCGGATTGGATTTTCTCATTGGAGATTCCAGTAGTGTCTTCTTTTTTTGTTTTTTAAGTGTACAAGTCAATGGTTTTTAGTATAATCACATCATTGGGCCACCACCACCACAATAACTTTTAGAAGTTGCATCACCCCAAGAACAAACCTTATACCCTCTTTAGTCATCACCCCCTGTGATATAATAGGAAATATATTTGGTCTTTCTCCCTGGATCCTAGCAAAAAGCCCCCAACACCCTTGGAATTTTCTGAGCGATAGGAGTGTTTTTCACCTTAAGAAGCCCTTTTCATCACACCTGAGTTTATATTAATGAGGTGTTTTCTGGAAAGCCCCTAAGTACCCTAAGGGTGGGGGCTAGTTGCCAGGGAGCCAACCATGATTAATAGGTTGGAACTCTCAAGGTCCCACCCGATATAGAATATTCCAGCTGCCCCACCCCTTCTCACATTTGGCTGAGCACCGAATACAATTATTCTAGTTATTAACTTATATCTCATATCTACATATAAGTAAAATTATGCCCTTTTTACGTACCTACTGGTTAGCATATAACAGAGAAACAGCTGCACGATATCTCAGCAAATCTGGAGAGGTATGTTCAGGTGATGTCACCCCAAATCCAGGCTAAGCAGTACACAAAAAGTTTACTTTGGGGAACCTGTGAAGCACTTCAATTGTTTTTTCTTTTACACCAAGAAAACATAATTTTAAACAGTTCAACAAATGAGTTCAACGACTAGGTATGTATTTTTTAATTGTGCTAGAATTTTATGCGTGTGACAGGGAGTCACCAAATGTTCGTTAATTCTTTAAGTGATGGCTTCATTCTAGTTTGTGTGGAAACACAGGGAAAATATGTCACACGAAATGCCATTACCACATCTAAAATTGAAAAGGATAAGAGTCCTAAAGTCATCTGGGGGGAAGGAAACTCTTGTGTGAGGGCCTGTCAGGAGAGGCAGGCTCTTCTAAGAGAGAATAGGGGACATGTGCAGGAAGAGCATTTTGAAGCTGGTAGAGATAGCTGGTCTGTTTTGAGGGCTTCAAGCCCAAGGGGCATTCAAGTATCCAAAAAATAGGCCATCACCACTCAAAGTTTCTGGAACCAAAGCCCACACTAGAATCAACTGACACCAGTTGGACGTAACTCGCTCTTTCTTTCAGTTAATGGAAACCAAAGTTCCACCGAGGGACGTTTTGTTGCCAATCAAGAAACACATGAAATGCATATTTAGTTGTTGTGCAAAAGGACATGAATGACGGTTTTAGGCTCTTCGTAGCTAAGACTCATGCGCCAAGTCAATGTTAAAAATTGGACACAACCGCCACCTGTAATTGAAGACTGAGCCTAAGTGATGTCCCTCTAACGATAATGTCAGGTTGGAGTCTATTTCAGGGACCCAGGATACAGATCCTTTTCCAGCTAACAGCTATGCATTTCAACAGGGCATGGGTTAGAGAAACCATTATTAACATATTCCCCGGATTCTGCTGAGCACTTCAAACCACTCACTTCTGTTTCAGACACTGGCAGAGATTATCTGTTTCTCAAGAACCATTAGTAAGTCATTAGGGCACACACTCCAGATGCGGGGGCCTAAGGTATGCTTGAGCTGTTCCTTACTTGGACAGCTCTAGGGTGAGGAGCAACAGGGATTTACTCATATGCACTCCCGACGTGGCATACGAAGTAGTGTTAGAAAGAGCTTTGTTCCAGAAGATTGGTAGGGGAAGGAAGTGAAGAATGAAGGGGGGGTAAACAGAAGGGGGGAATGAATATGAGAGACTATGGAATCTGGGAAACAAACTCAGGGCTTCATAGTGGAGGGGGGTGGGNTGGAGGGGGGTGGGGGATTGGGATAGGCCTGTGATGGGTATTAAGGAGGGCACATATTGCATGGTGCACTGGGTGTTATATGCAATAATGAATCATGGAAATTTGCATCAAAGACTGGGGATGTACTGTATGGTGACTATATAACAAAATAAAAATTATTTAAAAAAAAAGAATCTAAAGGCAGATTACTTGGGGAGCAATTTAGGAAGTTCCTCCACCCCCAAAAGAAAATGGGGCGAATACCTAGAATTGAGGTAAGAATACAAACTCAATAGCACAAATCATCAGAAAAATGCAAATCAAAACCACAATGAGATATCACCATATGTCAGTCAGGATGGCTATTATCAAAAAGACAAAAAATATTAAATGTTGACTAGGATGCAGAGAAAAGGGAACACTTGTGCCCTGTTGGTGGAAATGTGAATCGTACAACCACTGTGGAAAATGGTATGGAGGTTCCTCAAAAAATTAAAAATGGAGATACCATATGATCCAATAATTCCACTATTGGGTATTTATCACAAAGAAATTGAAAACATTAATTCAAAAAGATACATGTACTCTTATGTTCATTGTAGTATTCTTCACAATAGCCAAAATATGGAAGTAACCTAAGTATCCACTGATAGATGAATGAATAAAGATGCATTAACAATACATACAATGGAATATTACTCAGCCATAAAAAAGAATGAAATCTTGCCATTTGCAACAACACGGATGGATATAGAGGATATTATGCTAAGTGAAATTAGTCCATCAGAGAAAGACAAATACCATATGATTTCACTTATATATGAAATCTAAAAAACAACACAAACAAAAAAATCTGAAACAGACTCATAGAGAACAAACTGGTGGTTGCCAGAAGGAAGAGGGGTAGAAAGATGGATGAAATAGGTGAAGGGAATTAAGGGATACAAACTTCTGGTTATAAAATAAGTCATAGAGATGAAAAAAAAAAAATAGGAAATTAATAGTCAATAATATTTTAATAATATTGTGTGGAGACTACACTTATTATGGTGAGCACTGGGTAATGTTTAACACGGTTGAGTCATTATTTTATACCTCTGAAACTAATAAAACATTGTCAACTATAATTAATAAAAATTTTAAAGAAAAAAAAAAAAGAAAGAGCTTTGTTCCAAAGTGCGAAATCATTATGACTCTTGATTAGTTCGGACAATTACCTAAAAGTCCTAAAGGAGTCTAATATTCACCTTTTCACTGTTTGCACAATGATGTATGGGCAAGAAAGATAAGATCGCAGATTCCACAAAGGATCCCCCGCTCTCTAGCGGGGCTGGTTTATGAAGAGCTATGGTTGAAGGTGGCGGGAGTCATGTGAGTACATAGAATTCTCCACTAGTTACCTGCACCTTTCCCTCTGCCCCCCCACCCCAGCCAGAGCCCACTCTTCTTCTCACACCCAACCTACAAAGAACGGACAACCGAGATGAGTGAAGAGGGAGGGAAAGACCTCCGAGGAAGGAGAGGAGCATGATGCATGAGGACCCCCAAGAAAATGGAGAAGAATTTCCAGTTGCTTGCGGATGTCTGTTTCAGGAGGCACAGGCTGGTTATCTGGAATTCCTATGCAAATGAGATGTTGACCCTGTGAGGACTGCACATTAAGAAGTGTGTATCTATACAGAGTCTCTGCCTCCAGCCCCACATACATCAGGACGCCTGCCTCTGGCTGCCTTCGCAGCCATCACTGGCTTGGAAGACCAGCTCTGAAAAAGACACATGAACAAGGACGCCATCAAATAATTGCTCCTGTTAGAAGAGCAAATTTCCACCATGGTTGCATCAACATGAAAGTAAGACTCAGAAACCAAACAGATACTTTAAAAATCAGCAAAAGCCAGCTCTTTGCCTCCTGCCCTTGACATTACGTTGTGCCATTCCACACCCTAAGAGCCCTGGTATTCCTCACAGAGACTGTAGAGCCATCAGAGCTCCTTAATCCCATTCATCCAGGCTGCTAATGGCTCCTGGCACAGGGCACGCAGGCCATATTGCCGTGATTCCAGGAGGCCGGATGCCCGACGTGGCAAAAGCAGCCCAGCCACACTGGGCAAAGTGGAGTTGACAAGAACTCACATCGAATTTGCATATATTTGCACAGCATGTCAGAAATACTTCTAATCTCAAACAGACGCAGGAGCCAGAGCCCAGTAGAGGGAAAGCAAAAAAAGATCAGGTGGAGGGGCTGACTAAGCTTGGGGAAGGCCTGAAATCTCCGCCCTCCCTCGATGACATCTACATTTCTGTTTGAATGCTCTTGTCAGGGATCGCTGATGCAATTATCACCAAATTGTTTTTCAGGCTTCTGCCTTTGTTTTCAGGTGGTGGGGAGTTTTTGGACTGCGTGCTTCCTGCAGCAGCAAAGGGAGTTCTGATGAACACATTTTCCTGCTGGAGGCTAACATGTATCTTCATCGGCCTGGGCAAATAAGTAATTATAGGTTCCATATAGGAAATTGACGACGCTGCACTCTGATATTAACCTGTCCAGCAGGAGAGATTGGTAAACACGCGGAGCCAGGCCTTACCCTTGTTTTCTGAAATGAAGGGGCATACACCAAAATGTTTCGGTGAGGGAAAAAGGCGAGGCAGACAGCACCGGGCCTCCACACACCATCTGCACTTTTCACAGAGCACTAATGGGGAATAATTATATCGCTCCCACGGCCCAATAGCTGCAAGTGTCTGGAAGCAAGACTGGTTTCCCAGGCCTTCCCAGCGGCTCTGTCTGGCAGCAGTGACCATTGGAAGTCCGATGCCGAAATGGCTCATTAAAAGAACCTTGAAAAAGAGGGTTGCTTTTTGAATCTTAAAGACGGTAATGAGTAACTCAGCCGGCTGTGCAGAGAAAGCCTTCCCTTGTCCCTTAAACTAATTTTCCGTGACTAGGGACCCAGGAGGAGCAGAGTCTTTAAAGGTACAAGGGACAAAGGGAGGGAAGGAGAGGGAAGGGGAGAAGTGGGGAGGGTGGAAGGGGGAGGAGAGAGAGAAAATACGTTCTCTAGCTAGATGGTGATAAAACTTCTCCAAGTCTGCTTCTCTGGAGGAACACTCGCCAGCTGCTGCTGGCAGGAAAGCTGAAACTGTCAAGAAGTTCCATTTATTGCTGACTGATGAGTCGGCCGGAAGGTGTGCTCCCTGAGCCTGCAGTAGAATTGCAATCCAGCCTGCGCCCTCTCTACTGACACCGAGGTCAGCAAAGGAGGCAGATCAGAATGGGCAGGAATGGGCATGCTTATCCAACAACCTTGGCCAAGAAAGGCAGGTCACACAGCCAAACAAGGGAGAACAGGTCCTGTCCTTGTCCTGACCTTGGCAGAGACCCCCCCACACACACACACACAGGGCTTCCACATGGAGGTCCACAAATGGACCCCTACAGGTCACAGTCCTATTTCCAGCTGGTGCCTCCTTCCCAACATGGGTGGATCCAGATGTCCAGCCACCTGGCACAGTGACTAAGGCTATTCTCAACTCTTTCTCGATGAACATAAGGTTTATGTGCATTATTTAGATCGCATTTCTTCTTCAAGCCTGAAGACATCCCAAGTCTTCCATGAAGCCTTCTAGAACATGCCAATCCCATAAGATGGCCTCTCCTTTCTGATACCCCTGTATCTCCTCACCGGAACCATTTATGGTGACATACTCTTGAATGGCCTTGTTATATTATTATTCCCTTCCTAGTGTCTCTGCTTTGTCTCCAACAAGGCTGAAATTCCTTGGAAACCCAACAGAGCCGTGGATCACATCCCCTCCCATTACCTGTGATCTCAGCCTCTTCCCCATTTCACTGCTCTTGTCTCCAACATGAATTCCTCACAGCTTCTCTGGTTACCACCCTATCTTTCCCATCACTGACTTATAAACTCATTTTGTTTCAAAAAGTATTTGAAGAAACTTGGAAAAATGCATTCAGGGTAGGAAAATAAATATTAGAAAATGATGGAACCAGGGAGACAAAAAATAAAGTGAGGAAAATAAAGCTGAAGCTAGGGATGTGTTGAATGAATTCACACCCAGCATGTGCCTGAATGTTCTATCACCTGCTAAAACCCGATACAAATTTGACTCAGTTCCTCAAAGAGAGGAGCATAACCTGAGGGAAATGTGAAATGAGGCACAGTGTCCATGTGATGAAAACAATCCCACTGCTCAGGGAAAATCATGCCTGGAATAAAGGCCTGAGGGACATTCTGTCCTGGATCCCACAATGGGGGCCAGTGGGGGTGAAACAGTAATAACAGGAATCAATGCCAACATAATGCCAGGCATTACTTAACAAAGGGGAAACAGAAGGGAGCAGACAGGAAAGATGTCTGCCTTTGTAGACCTTGGATTCTACTAGGAAAAAAGAGGCACTAAACATGTTCCTGCCATATTGGTCCAACAGAGACTGGGAGAGGGGTAAGTCTACCTCAGAGAGATGTGGAGGCATCAGTCAGGGAAAGATGTGGACCGCTTCTCTATTGTCCCCCGGTTTGGCCAGAAAATCCAAACCCTGGGGCGCCTGGGTGGCACAGCGGTTAAGCGTCTGCCTTCGGCTCAGGGCGTGATCCCGGCGTTATGGGATCGAACCCCACATCAGGCTCTTCCGCTATGAGCCTGCTTCTTCCTCTCCCATTCCCCCTGCTTGTGTTCCCTCTCTCACTGGCTGTCTCTCTCTCTGTCAAATAAATAAATAAAATCTTTAAAAAAAAAAAAGAAAGAAAGAAAATCCAAACCCTGATCCAGGGAAAATGACTCTGTGAGGGCCTGGGTCTTGCCCCAGCTCTTTATGACCAAATTCTTGAGTGGCCGAGNTATGACCAAATTCTTGAGTTGCCGAGCCATGCTCCCCCCGCCCAGCTGCTCCTCAGCCCCTTGGAACGTGGCTACTCCCTCCAGAGAAACCAGACTAGTGGGGGCCAATGAAGCCATGTCACCCTGGCAACAAAACCCCGTGTTTGTTACTGGTGATCATGCCCGACTTGGAATTCCTTCCTTGGGCTTCTGTGACGTCTGTTTGTTCCTGGTTTTCCTCCTACCTCTTCAGCTGCTCTCTTAATCTTTGTTTTATAGCCTTGTCTTTTTCAATTTGCTTCTGAAATATCAACCTGCCCCTAAATGTTGTCTTCTCACTCTGCATCCTCTCTGGTGAATTCAACGTATCCAGGGACTCTGCCAATGACTCCCATGTCTGTATCCAGTGAGAGCCTCCACCGCTCTGCTAAAACTCAGACCCATCAGGGTCAAGACGTCTCCCACTCAACACGTTCAGATGTTGCCTTTCCAATCTGGTTCCTTCCCCAAATTCCCTACACTCAGGGGCTACCATCTAATTAACTGCCTAAATCAGAAACCTGACACAGGGGCGCCTGGGTGGCACAGTGGTTAAGCATCTGCTTTCAGCTCAGGGCATGATCCTGGCGTTGTGGGATCAAGCCCGACATCAGGCTCCTCCGCTATGAGCCTGCTTCTTCCTCTCCCACTCCCCCTGCTTGTGTTCCCTCTCNCACCTAAATCAGAAACCTGACACAGGGGCGCCTGGGTGGCACAATGGTTAAGCATCTGCTTTCAGCTCAGGGCATGATCCTGGCGTTGTGGGATCGAGCCCGACATCAGGCTCCTCCGCTATGAGCCTGCTTCTTCCTCTCCCACTCCCCCTGCTTGTGTTCCCTCTCTCGCTGGCTGTCTCTATCTCTGTCAAATAAATAAATAAAATCTTAAAAAAAAAAAAAAAAGAAACCTGACATATCCTTAACTCCTTCTCACTCTTCCCCATATACAATCCTATTGATTCGACCACCTCCATATGTCTCTTACTTATTACTTTCTCTCCCTGAGACTAATGAAAATGACCTGAGTGCCTACCATTGTCCAGTCCTATTTTTAAGTGCTCCACACTTTACATATAATGTGTCATGTAAGCTCACGCACATGACGGAGGGAGCATGATCCGCCTCCACTCTCCACGGGAGAGGGGACCAAAGCACGAAGAAGTTGTATGACTTACTCCTGTTCACAAGGCAAGGACATGTGAAGCCAAGTGTTCCAATCCAGGTTCTGACCTCAGGGCACCACACACTGCTTTTTATCACTTCTCACCCAGGTGAGTATAATCACTTCCTAACTGGCCTCCCTGCCTCCACTCCCGCCCCTTCTCAACACTGCTGCCCTACAGCGTGATCTTTCTGAAACTCAAATCTGAGCCTACCACCCTTTGCTTAAACCACCCTCCCTGGCTTCTTCTGGCTTGCAAAAAAAATTTCAAGCTCTTGGTGGCTTCATGTTACTAGCCCGCCCTCCTCCCCCANTCCCCCACCACCCACACACACACACCGATCCTGTGTCAGAACTGTGCTGAGATCTCTGGGCAATACAAAATGGAGCTCCTATTGTCAAGAACATGTTGAAAAAGCAGTCAAACAAAATGTACAAATGAAAAGTTAAATGTAGGAATTAAGCCCAAGATTAAAATTTAAAAGAGGTCGCAAGGCAGTGGTGAGGAGGACAGACTCTCCAGCCAGACATTTAATACATGCAGAATTGTCTCTCCAAAAAAAAGATTTTTTCCATCTCAAGCCGGGCACTTGTGAATGATCTGTTCAATTCTGGGTTAGTTTGAAAGATACTTTAATATTCCCATATTGTTCCAGTTCAATACTTTTAGAAAATGAATAGGCTTGGTTCTGGTTCAGACTGGCTTACTAGGTGTTGCTGTTTTGAAAAATCCTTGGTTGAATGCTCAGCTCAGTGGAAAAAAAAAAAAAAGATTAATTTGGGGCTCAGCTTGGTTCAAGGTTCGCAAATTATAGAAGTTCTTTTTGCCGTGGTTCACACTCGAGCAGACACCCAGTTATGGATTCAGCTCGAGGGCCTGGTTTTCCGGGTTGTGCCCCCTCCCATCCCCCACCCCAGGCCCCCAGCCTTTCCAGCCAAGCCAGCCTTCACAAGTGTGTCTCCACTCTCTCCACGGGGTGGGGGGGGGGCGGGCGATGCTTGGGGGCGCCCCAGCTCAGCAGCGCTTGCCTGGATCTGGGGCCCACCGGCAAGGCGGAGTCTCCACACTGAGGAGGGAACGTGTAGACTTCTGCCCAGTGCGAAGCAGGCCTGCCCTCCACCTCGGGACCAGCACTCCCTCACCTCTTGCCTCTGGGGCCTTCCCTAAACATCCTGAAAAGAGCCACCCTTCACTCCCCAGACCCTTCTCTCTCTCCCCTGCTTTCTTCCTCTCTGCAGCTGTTACCAGCCACTAGCTTGTTCTCTGGTTCTCCCAGTAGGCTGTCAGCTCAGGGAGGCCAGGATTTTTGTCTATTTTTTTCACTGTGATCCCCCCACCCCACTGTCTAGAATAGTGCCTGGAATATTACAGAAGTCCATTAAGTATATAATAAATATTGAATAAATCCCCTTAGTCTAAATCCAGAGCTTACGACAAGAGATTTCTGAGGAGAAGCAGGATTTGGCCTGAACACTGCATTTCTTTACATCATGAAGAATATCTCCTTCTTAGTAGGTTTTTCTTTGGAACATCCTCTTCCCCTCCTTCCTCTCCATCTCCTGGCTGTCTCCAACGCCAGGGTGAAGCAAAGTCTATGTGCATTAAGAGGCATCGTGCTGCACCTCCAACCTTGGATCTCTCCCTCTCCCTCTTCCTTAGAGAGCACAGGAGTCCTTTTGGCGGCAGAAGGGAAGGCCTTTTCCCCTCCCACCCCCACCCCCACCCGCACAATGAGCTGGGCTTCAGCAGAACGGGGTGGCTTGCTGACTAGGGAGGAGGGAAAGCAAGAGAGAGTCCAGGCAAACAAGCAGCAACAAACCAGGCGCCCAGAGGGCTGCCTGCTGAGACACACAGCCCCCCTCACACTCTCACCGGGGCCTCATAAGAGCTAACCAGCTCCCAGTTCCCGGGTCTGTGTCCAAAGAAACTGGGGTCTGAGCCTCTTCTACCCTCTGAAGTAGCTTTTCAGCTTCCAGTTACAGATTAGGCTTACAATGTATTAAAAATGGGCAAAATATGTAGCACTCCTAACACAGCAAAATCTCTCGTGTTGTAGTACACATACACCAGAAAAGGACATGAAAAGAATTAGAACAATGATTTGATCCACCCAGTAATAACAGTCTTATTTAATGACTATTGATCAAATAAAGGTGTCCCACTCCTTCCTGTCCATCATTCCCTCTCCGCCGCAGCCACCATCACACACAGGGGACTGTTTCCTCCCCAGGACACGCAAGTGACTGCGATTAACCAAAGTGAAGCTCTCTAAAATGTTCACCGGAAACTCCTCTGGAATACTTAAGACTATAACCACACAGTCAAGAAAGTCCAGAAGGGAGAAATTTGCCTACTTACCATTCAGTTTCCCTGCTGGCCAATATGGACAGCAAATAGGACCTAGAAATGGGCTGATTTTTAGAAAGTTATGTACATTTTTTCCCTAGCTACTTTAATTACATTTGTCTCTGATATTAATCACTGGCACTGCAGTATGTCTAGCATGGGGGTTTTAATTTGATCTTCTCATGATTTAATGGGTTTCCCGAATCTGTTTAATTTCATCAGTTTTGGAAAAATCTTAGCCATTAATCTCTTTATCAATATTGTCTCTTTCCAGTATTCTCTTTTCTCTTTCTGCAATTCCCACTCTATCCCTCACGATTGCTAATTCTCATGTTCCCATCTCCTTGCCTCTCTGGACTGCAGTAATGAATAATTTCTTAAAGTTTATTCCAGGTGACTGATCTCCTTTTCAGCTACATCTAATCAGTTATTAAGTCTGTTTAATAGAATTCTTAAATTTTCTCTATCACAATTTTTCACCTTGAAAATTTTTATTTGGTTCTTTGTCAAATCTGCATGATTATTTAAAATCTCATGTTCCTTTCTCATTTTCTAAGTCACTTGGTTTATCACCTTAAGCTTATTATCTTATAATTTGTGTCTCTAGTGCCAATGTCTGAAACCACTGTGGATATGCTTCAGCTGTCTTGGTTTTTCAGGCTCTCACTCTTAGTGCTTTGATTCCATATGTGGTTTTGTAATTTTCTTCTCAAAGTATAAGCTCATTTCTTTTTCCTAGATCATTATCTGTAAGAATTCCTTGAGACCTAGGTTATAGGCAAGTTCCTCCAGAGAAGATTGGTTTCCGGGGAGCTTGGGTGGCTCAGTAGATTAAGTGTCTGCCTTCTGCTCAGCTCATGATCTTGGGGTCCTGGGATGGAGCCCCACTTCTGGCTCCCTGCTCAGTGGGGAGTCTGTTTCTCCCTCTGCTCTCTCCCACCACCACCCCAACTCATGTTCTCTCTCTCTCTATCTCTCTCTCTCACTCTCTGTCTGAATTAAATAAAATCTTAAAAGAAAGAAAGAAAAAGAAAGAAAGAAAGAAAGAAGAAAGAAAGAAAGGAAAGAAAGAAAGAAAGAAAGAAAGAAAGAAAGAAAGAAAGAAAGAAAGAAAACGAAAGAAAGAATTTGTTTCCTTCTGCCAGATGCCTGAGGCACAACCAACGTGGACTTCAACTTAAAACTCAATTTTCCACCTGAGATTTTTCAAACCACCCATACAGTGTGAGTTCGGGCTACAAGCCTACGTGAGGACATCCAGGTGTACCGACACGTGTGGGAGAATATATTCCTTCTGTTCAGAATCAGGAGTTGAGACAAGGTTTCTTACTGTCTGCTGGGCCTCTTTCATCCTTACTCTCAGCCTTTAGCTGACTTAATGTACATTCGGATAGTCAGTCTCCGATTGGACTTCCCACTTTGGACAAACCAAGTGGACTTCTAATTTGGGGCTTTTTGGGGAGGGGTCTCCCATGCCTCTAAAAACCAATAATCAAGTTCATCTAATCTGGCAAATGCCCGCAAGGGACCATAGGACCTCTCTAATACCTGCTTCCATTTAGTCTGCGCCCTCTACACGACTTTGCTTCTTGCCAGCCCACCAATGCCTTTTGAAATATTTTTCAATGGTTTAGCCAGCAGTTTTTACTTCTTTTAAGCAGGGAATTTGTTGTCAAGGTTTCTAGTCAGCTAAGCAGCTGGATAAGGAAGACACAGAATTCTCCTTGCCATGCAGCCCCAGGGACATGTTAACATCCCGCAATTAGCCATAGGCATATTCACTGACTATTGGCCTCTGGAGCTGGCCACAAAGCCTGTAGCTAGTGCAACACATCAGTGATCATGAGTGAAGGTGAAATTGCACTAAAAGTACACTTTTAGCTTTACAGAGTTGCCTAAGGGACTGAAGATGGGTCATTAACCCGAACAGGATCCAGGGCCTGCATTATATATTCAATTCCTTGGGGTTAAGTGTATGAGGCTGAGTGGAGATGTTCCTATCAAGGTCAAGAGAAACTCCTATATCTGACCCCCCAACTAACAAGAGGGCAGCTGATATACTATTGGGATTCCCAGGGCAGCATATTCCCAGCCATCTCCAACGTGAGAATTTATAGTAGTCTCTATCCAAAGTACCCAGGACGGTAGTTATTCCTGCTCCAAGATGCAGTTCTCCAGACACTAAAGGCCTTCCTGGGCTTGTGCCATAAGCCTTGGAAGAGAATGCAGAGCTAGAATTCTCAGTGGTGAATTTGGACGCAGTTTAGAGCCTTTGTGATCTCCACTAGGGGGAGGACTGAAGAGCAATCAGGTCCCGGAGTCAAACAATATCATCAGTGTCTGAGAGTTAGATATATTTTTGAGAGACATGTACTACCCGGTACTATGCTCTGGTGTAACACTGAAAAACTGGCATTAGCCATATAACCATGAGACCAGAACTATGAATCACAGCCTGCGCGACAGAAATAGACTTCTAACACAACGTGGAAGGATTACAGCAGCTCATCATTATGTGGATGTGAAACCCACATAAAGGGCTGCCCAGACTCCTGAAATTTGTGCCATGCACCCACCAGTGAGATGGATGAAGCAAAAAGGATGGGACACAGGTGTGGGCTAGAACCCATGGGAGTCTACTGATGGATGAGAGCTGACCTTGTATCTTGGCTGTTCCAATTGTCCCACACACATCGTGCCCTAAAGGTCCAGTCCTGGTCAATAACAATAGTTGACACATCTTGTATATTATTCATACGTCTACTACTGTTCTGACCACATTTAATCTTTATAAACCATGCCATAGGCTTGTATTATTATTTTCTTTATTTCATAAAGAAGTGGAGTCACAAAAAGCTTAAGAAACTTATTCAAGGTTATACAGCTCATACATGACAAAGCTCCTATTCAAACTCAGGCAATCTGGTTCCTGCATCTTTGTTTTCAATTGGGATGCTACAATGCCATACACCATGTAGGGATATTCTTGCAGAACTAAATGCTGTACATAAGATAACTCTGCAGATTTGTTGTAATGGTCGCTAAGCACTTACACTGTATTTCTTTTTAGAGGACATGTGGATGAGTTTCAATTCTGTTAAAGGAAGATAGAGCACAGAGGGAGAAATTGGCATTGCTATAATTTGACTCCATCTGAGTTGCAAACTACTATTAAAAGTGAATCTAGGGTAATGATATCCGAAGCCTTGAAAATATTGGTTTACTGGCACCCAAAAGGTGTTAACAGCTGGGTATCAAAATATGGGTGGTTCCAAAGAAATCAATACATAGTGTAGTTGTCTCCAAATATGGCCACAATTGCTCATCCTCAGGGCCTCTCCCATCCAGACATGGAGTCCATTTTCCCTCCCCTTGACTCTGACCTGGACTAGTACTTGCTTTGACTAACATAATGTCATAGAAGTGATGCTGTGCCAGTTTCAGGCATAAGCCTGAAGAAGGACTAGCAATTTCTACTTCTGTGCTCTTGGAAGCTGGCCATCCTCCAAGAAACCCAGCGATACTAAGACCACCAAGCTATGTGGAAGGCCAAGCCAGCCACATGAAGGGGACATATGGAGGATCCCTGAGGCACCAGACACGTGAGGGAAACCTTCTTGGGCCCCCACCTTAGCCCAGCTGCTAGCTAACTGCAGCTAAGTGGCACCATGATGGGGCAGAGACATTGCCAGCCAAGCCCTGCCCAAGTTGTAGAATCATGAGAAATAACAAATCATGGTTGTTCTAAGGCCTCAAGTTTTAAGGGAGGTTATTACACAGCAATGGATAACCAAGATACATAGATTAATGTGATAATATATAACACAGTTTGTCAAATCTGCTGTAAGGATGTTGTACATGAATAACAGGAGAAAGCTGACAGCTCAAATAAAAGTAGGAGAATAAAAATTGAGATGCTCTTGGTTTAGATGTAGACAGGTAACTTAGCAAATTGATCATTACATAAAAAGCAAAGAAATGCATGAACGCCATGCACAAAATATCATGTCCCATTCTGGAACAAAGCCCTGCCATCACTGGAGCCAGCTGCCTGTCCCCAATAGCCACTGTGTACCTGTGCATCCCCAGGCCTGGGCCCCTGTCTATCTCTCACCCAGGAAAACCCAGGGACTTCTTAAGAAATGGCTGATCCATAATTCTGGAACTTGGAGAGGGAAAGGAATGCCAGAGACATCTTCTTAAGTTTAGGGACACCAATCAGAGATACTTTGGGGGTAAAGATCTGTGAATTTTGGGAACAAGATCAGTGAACAAAATACCCATGAGTTCTATGAGGCTAGGAGGGAGAAGAGGACATAGGTCAAATACTAAGGTCCGGACCTAATCAGTTCATTGTGAGGATGCAAATAGAGGCAAATGAGCAGGAAAGGGAGTACTGACCCCCATTTGGGACAGTGGACAGGATCAATGTAGATCCATCAAATAAGGAAAATCAACAACACTGAGATAAGGATCCACAAGTCATTGTCCAGTCGAGAGAGATGTTCAGCTTCCCTTTGCTGTGTCAGTTTGGGGTTTTTAAATGAGACAGTCTCCCTTGGCCCAGATTCTGTAATTACAGATTTAATAGGGAGAAGTACTTCCTGACAAGGTTATGAGGACGCCCAGGGAGGGCAACCGTGGCTGAGACATTGCTGTGAGTGTCATATTCTTATCCAGGCTTGGGCAGCAGTGTGAAGGCCATTGGCTAGGAACTGCATCCAAAGATAACCTGACTTTCATTTTAGAGTTTCCCTTCAACTCTGTACCATTTCAGGGTCCCATTTCAACCATTTTCTGTACATCATAATTCAGTGGTTCCTTTTTAACACAATATTTAACCTGATAATAAATATAAATGGAGGATAATTTTCCATGGGAGATATTCCATCAAAATGCAATGAAATAAGTCGAAGTCATATTACTCTGCACATCTATCCATTTCTATTGCCTAATTGATGCCCTGCTTCAAAAGCTTCAACCTGTTGTTAAGTATGAGTCTAACAAACACTTGCTTATGATTGTCAAGGGCTTATCTGATTTTTTTAAAAGATTTTATTTTTTATTTATTTGACAGAGAAGAGAGAGAGTACAAGCAGGGGGAGTGGGGAGGGAGAAGCAGGCTCCTTGCTGAGCAGGGAGCCCTGATGCAGGGCTTGATTCCAGGACCCTGGGATTATGACGTGAGCCGAAGGCAGACACTTAACCTACTGAGCCACCCAGGTACCCCTGATTTTTTTTTTAAGATTTTATTTATTTATTTGACAGAGATGGAGACAGCCAGCGAGAGAGGGAACACAAGCAGGGGGAGCGGGAGAGGAAGAAGCAGGCCCATAGCAGAGGAGCCTGATGTGGGGCTCAATCCCATAACGCTGGGATCATGCCCTCAGCCAAAGGCAGATGCTTAACCGCTGTGCCACCCAGGCGCCCCCCACCCGATTTTTTTTTAATTTAAATGAAATGTGTTTCATCTGCTCTACAATTATTTCCTAATATTCTAATTCCCAAAGGAACAGAGAATCTCAATTTGTCCTCTAACAGGTGAAAAACTCAACTAGTTAATGAAGACAACAAAACAACGACCTCAGCGCTTTCTCTCCCCAACACCTTGCCTCTTTGTGACACTACCAAAGAATTAACAAGAGAGCTGTTCTCTGTGAGCAACCCATAAGGAAATTCAGGTAGCCCTTCAAGTGAAGTGGGTTCCCTGAGTTTGCCTAGAGAACTGTGGGTAGCAACTTTTTAGCACAGGGGATTTGGACAGTACCTCCCTTTATCAACCTCTCTCCTTGTCCATCTTTAATGTCTGATGGCAAAAAATGAAGAAATCCAGCAGATAAGGCAGATCAGAGAACCAAGAGAGGAAGCATGGCCAAACAGAAAGAACTGGGTGTTGGAAATGGACACACTGGGTTCAGAGTCAAGTTCTGCAGCTTACTAGATGTATATGCTTATTCAACATCTCTACACCTCTATTCTCTTCAGTAACATAATGTTTATTCATATAGTGGCTTTAAGAAGTAAATACTTTATTGCAGATGTTCAGCCCTCCTTAAACAGAGCTGCCATTATTACGATAATGATGACTGACATCATCATTACCACCAAGTAGCTGTAGCATTATAACTGTGCCACTCTCCAATTACCTCCAACATATTCCAAACTATCTCCCTCCACCCTCCACTCCCTAACACCTCCTATTCTACAATATCTATGCTTATTTTCCTACTAGCTAATGGTCAAAATGACTTTGAACTAAGTCAACAGAAGTACATATTTAGAATACATATATATTTAGTAGGCTGATTAGTACTGGCCAAAGTTATAGGCTCCTTATAACATTTCTAAAGGGCAATTTGTTGATATGCATCGAATGCCTTTAAAAGCATATGCTGTTTACCATAGACATTCTATTTTTAAGAAGTTTATGCTAAGGACATATTAACAGACATGCACAAAAATTAAATTATATCAGTTTCCAACATTTTTCTTAATGATTAGGGTAGCCATATTCTTTGCTGCCTAAACTGGAACACTTCTGAGATAAAAAAGAAATGCTATTAATCAATAAGCCAGGGGATAAGAGCTGTAAACCAACAGTGCAACATGGAAAAAATCTAAAGGTCCAGCAAGGAGAATTGGTAAAACAGAAATTATGTAACCTTGGAAATCGATCAGAAGTCTTGGAGAACGAAGGTACACATCTACAAACAAACAAACAAACAAAAAAACGACCCGCAGAAGCTTCTCGTACAAGTAGACAAAAGCACACCTAGGATCTAGCTTCCTATATATATTTCATTTCACCTTATATTATTTTTAAATTTTTTTCTTTTCTCATTTTTCTTTTCTATTTTTTATCCTTATTTCTCATTTCTATATTTTTTTTCCTTCCAAACTGACAAAATGGAGGAATTTATCCCAAAAGAACAGGAAGAAATGATGGTCAGAGATTTAATCCATTCAGATGTAAGTAAAGTGTTTGAACTAGAATTTAAAACGACAATGATAAGGACACTAGCTGGGCTTGAAAAAAGCAGAGNTTTTTTTCCTTCCAAACTGACAAAATGGAGGAATTCATCCCAAAAGAACAGGAAGAAATGATGGTCAGAGATTTAATCCATTCAGATATAAGTAAAGTGTTTGAACTAGAATTTAAAACGACAATGATAAGGACACTAGCTGGGCTTGAAAAAAGCAGAGAAGACACTTGAGGATCCCGTACGGAAGAGATAAAAGAACTAAAGTCTTGTTAAGCCAAAATTAAACATGTTGTACCTGAGATACAGTCCCAAGTGGAGCCCATGAAAATGAGGATGAAAGAAGCAGAAGAGTGAATCAGTGACACGGAAGATAAAATGATGGAAAATAATGAATTTGAAAAGAAAGGGGAAAGAAAACTCTTAGATCATGAAGGCAGACTTAGGGAGCTCAGCAATTCCATAAAGCAAAATAATATCCATATTATAGGAATTTCAGAAGAGCAGGAAAAAGGGGCAGAAGGTTTTTTTTAACAAATTATAGCTAAGAACTTCCTTAATCTGGGGAAGAAACAAATCATTCATGTCTAAGAGGTACAGAAAACTCCCCTCAAAACCAATAAAAATAGGTCAACACCATGACATATTATAGCCAAACTTGCAAATTACAAAGATAAATAGAAAATTCTGAAAGCAGCTCAGGCCAAGAGGTCCTTAACCATCAAGGGTAGACACATAAGGTTGGCAACAGACCTGTCCACAGAGATGAAAGGACTGGCAGACCAGAAAGGACTGGCATGATATATTCACCATGCTAAATGGGGAAAATATGCAGCCAAGAATACTTTATCCAGCAAGGCTGTCATTCAGAATAGAAAGAGAGATAAAGAGTTTCCAAGACAAACAGAAACTAAAGGAATTCACGAACGCTAAACTAGTCCTGCAAGAAATATTAAAGGGGACACTTTGTGTGGAAAGAGAGCCCAAAAGTAACAAAGACCAGAAAGGAACAAAGACAATCTACAGGACCAGTGACTTTACAGGTAATACAATGGCACTAAATTCATCTTTCAATAATTACTCTGAATGTAAATGGACTAAACGCTCCAATCCAAAGACACAGGCTATCAGAATGGATAAAAACACAAGACCCATTGATATGGTGCATACAAGAGATTCATCTTAGATCCAAACACACCTCCAGATTAAAAGTAAGGGGGTGGAGAACGATTTATCATGTTAATGGACATCCAAAGAAAGTTGGAGTAGCAATCCTTATATCAGACAAACTAGATTTTAAACCAAAGGTTGTAATAAGAGAGATGAAGAAGGACACTATATCATAATAAAGGGGTCTATCAAACAAGATCTAACAATTGTAAATACTTATGCTCCTAACCTGCGAGCAGCCAAATATATAAATCAGTTAGTAACTAACTTAAAGAAACTCATTGATAATAATAATAACAATAATAATAATAATAGTAGGGGACTTTAACATCACACTAACAGCAACAGACAGATCATCTAAGCAGATCAACAAGGAAACAAGGGCTTTGAATAACACGCTGTATCAGATGGACTTCACAGATATACACAGAGCATTTCATGCTAAAACAACAGAATACACGTTCTTTTCGAGTATAGACACTAAGTCACAAACCAGGACTCAACTGTACAAAAATATTGAGATCATATGATTTCCAGACCACAATACTATGAAACTTGAGGTCAACCACAGGAAAAAATTTGGAAAGATCACAAATCCATGGAGGTTAAAGAACATCCTGCTAAAGCATGAATGAGTCAACCAGGAAATTCAAGAAGAATTAAAAATTACATGGAAGCAAAGGAAAATGGAAACACAACAGTTTAAAACCTTTGGGATTCAGCAAAGGCAGTCCTAGAGGGAAGCATATAGCAATACAGGCCTTCCTCAAGAAGTAAGAAAACTGCAAATACACAACCTAACCTTACTACCTAAAGGAGCTAGAAAAAGAACAGCAAATAAAGCCTAAATCCAGTAGACTAAGAGAAATAACAAAGATTAGAGCAGAAATCAATGATATAGAAATCAAAAACTAGGAGCTGTTTCTTTGAAAGAATTAATAAGACTGATAGACTACTAGCCAGACTTATCAAGAAAGAGAAAGGACCCAAGTGAATAAAATCATGAATGAAAGAAGACAGAGCACAACCAACACCAAAGAAATACACAAAGTTATGAGAATATTATGAGAAATTATATGCCAACAGATTAGGCTATCAGGAAGAAATCTATGCATTCCTAGAAACCTACAAACTACTAAAACTGAAACAGGAAGAACTAGAAACCTCAACAGACCCATGAACAGCAAAGAAATTGAATCAGTAATCAAAAATCTCCTAACAAACCAGAGTCCAGGGCCAGATGGCCTCCCAGCAGAATTCTACCAAACATTTGAAGAAGAATGAATACCTATTATTCTGAAATTATTCCAAAAAATAAAAATGGAAGGAAAACTTCCAAACCCATTCTATGAGGCCAGCATTACCTTGATCCCAAAACCAGACAAAGACCCCACTAAAAAGAATTACAGACCAATATCCCTGATGAACAAGGATGCCAAAATTCACAACATACTAGCTAATAGGATCCTACAGTACATGAAAAGGATTATTCACCATGACCAAGTGGGAGAGCTGCAGGGGTGGTTCAACATCTGCAAATCAATCAACATGATACACCACATTAATAAAAGAGAGGATAAGAACCATATGATCCTCTCAATAGATGCAGAAAAGTCGTTTGACAAAATACAGCATCCCTTCTTGATAAAAACCCTCCACAATGTAGGGATAGAGGGAACATACCTCAACATCATAGAAGTCATTTATGAAAGACCCACAGCAAATACAATCCTCAAAAAACTGAGAGTTTTTCCCGTAAGGTCAAGAACACAGGATGTCCACTCTTACCACTGTTGTTCGACATGTACTAGAAGTTCTAGCCTCAGCAATCAGAAAACAAAAAGAAGTAAAAGGCATCCAAATCAGCAGAGAAGTCAAGTTTTCAGTCTTCGCAGACAACATGATACTCTGTGTAGAAAACCCAAAAGACACCACCAAAACATTGCTAGAACTGATATAGGAATTCAGCAAAGTTGCAGGATATAAAATCAACACAGAAGTCTATTGCATTTCTATACACTAACAATGAAGCAGCAAAAAGAGAAAGCAAGGAATCGATCCCGTTCACAATTGCACCAAAAACCATAAGAAATCTATGAATCGACCTAAACAGAGAGGTAAAAGATATGGACTCTGAGAACTATAGAACACTTAACGAAAGAAACTGAGGAAGACACAAAGAAATGGAAAAACATTCCATTGGAAGGATTGGATTGGAAGAACAAATGTTGTTAAAATGTCTATGCTACCCAGAATAATCTACACATTTAATGCAATCCCTACCAAAATACCACCAGCATTATTCACAGAGCTGAAACAAAATAATTCTAAAATTTGTATGGAACCAGCAAAGACCCTGAATAGGCAAAGTAATGTTGAAAAAGAAAACCAAAACTGGAAGCATCACAATTCTGGACTTCAAGCTGTATTACAAAACTGTAATCATCAAGACAGTATGGTACTGGCAGAAAAACAGATACACAGATCAATGGAACAGAACAGAGAACCCAGAAATGAACCCTCAACTCTATGGTCAACTAATCTTTGACAAAGCAGGAAAGAACACCCAATGGAAAAAAAGACAGTCTCTTCAACAAATGGTGTTGGGAAAACTGGACAGCCACATGCAGAAGAATGAAACTTGACCACTCTCTAACACCATACACAAAAATAAATTCAGGGGCGCCTGGGTAGTGCAGTCGTTAAGCGTCTGCCTTTGGCTCAGGGCGTGATCCCGGCGTTCCGGGATTGAGTCCCACATCAAGGCTCCTCCACTGGGAGCCTGCTTCTTCCTCTCCCACTCCCCTGCTGTGTACCCTCTCTCGCTGGCTGTCTCTCTGTCACATAAATAAAATAAAATCTTTAAAATATATAAATAAATAAATAAATTCAAAATGGATGAAAGACCTAAATGTGAGACAGGAATCCATCAAAATCCTAGAGGAGAACCCAGGCAGCAACNAATAAATAAATAAATTCAAAATGGATGAAAAGACCTAAATGTGAGACAGGAATCCATCAAAATCCTAGAGGAGAACCCAGGCAGCAACCTCTTTGACCTCGGCTACAGCAACTGCTTGCTAGACACATCTCCAGAGGCAAGGGAAACAAAAGTAAAAATGAACTATTGGGACTTTATCAGGATAAAAAGCTTTTGCACAGCAAAGAAATCAATAAAACTGAAAGGCAAGCTACAGAATGGGAGAAGATATGCATAAATGACATATCAGATAAAGGGCTAATTTCCAAGTTCTAAAAAGAACTTAAGCTCAACACCCAAAAAACCAAAAATCCAGTCAAGAAACGGGGAGAAGACATGAACACACACTTCTCCAAAGAAGACAACCAGATCACTAACACACGCGTGGGACAATGCTCAACATCACCTGCGTCAGGGAAATACAAATCAAAACCACAATCAGATGCTACTTCACTCACAGTGGCTAAAATGAACAACACAGGAAACAAAAGGTGTTGGTGAGGATGTGGAGAAAGGGGAACCCTCTTACACTGTCGGTGGGAATGCAAACTCATGCAACCGCTTTGGAAAACAGTATGTAGTTTCCTCAAAAAGTTAAAAATAGAAATACCCTATGACCCAGCAATTGCATTACTAGGTTTTACTACACAAAGGATACAAAAATAGTGATTCGAAGGGGCACATGCACCTCAGTGTTTATAGCAGCAATGTCCACAGTAGCCAAACTATGGAAAGAGTCCACATGTCCATCAACAGATGAATGGATAAAGAAGTGGTATATATATATAATGGAATACTACTCAGTCATCAAAAAGAATGAAATTCTGCCATTTGCAATGATGTGGATGCAACTAGAGGGTGTTACACTAACCAAAATAAATCAGTCGGTTAAAGACAAATTCCATATGATTTCACTCATGTGGAATAAGAAATAAAACAGATGAACATAGGGGAAAGAAAAATAAAATAAAATAAAATAAAATAAAATAAAATAAAATAAAATAAAATAAATAAAAACAGAGAGGGAAGCAAACCATAAGAGACTCTTAACTTTAAGAAATAGACTGAGGGTTGCTGGGGGGAGGCGGTAACTGGGTGACAGGCATTAAGGAGGGCACTTGATGTAATGAGCACTGGGTGTTATATGCAAGTGATGAATCACTAAATTCTCCCCCTGAAACTAACAATACACTATATGTTAACTAAATTGAATTTAAATTTAAAAAACTTTTAAAACTATGTAAAATTTACAGAAGATATTAAAAAAGAAAACTCAGTCATATGGAAAGATGTGCCTGATATATTAACAGAAAAAATCAGATTGCAAACTAATACACACACTATGGTCACACTCAAAATACCCATACACTCACACACACCGACACTCCTCCATAATACTGGGACAGATGACACAATGCTAACAGGAGTCCTTGCTGGGTGGTGGCAATTTGGGCCATTTGTATTCATGTACATTTTCTAAAAATTCTCTGACAGACATTTCCAATTCCCAAAATAAAAGTTATTTACAATTTCTTACAGTCAGATATGGTTATTAAAGCTCCTATCTCAGCACATAACCTGTTCCCCAAAGCCTAAGGTGAATTTTCTAAGAATTCTAACCTTCCAGGGCTGAAATATTTATGTTAAGGCATCAAACAATGCTCACTTGAGCATTTGTAAGAATGTGTCCACAAATATCAGGAATAAAAATTCTTATTGATACAGGTGACACAATGAAGCCCATGAAAGTGCATTCCATTGTAATCCCAGTTTCTGGCCTCTGAAAATATCCCAAATGTTTCCTTCCCCTCCTGGGCTCACGAGCATTAAGAAGATAATTTGCAGGACTCAAAAGGTGATTGTCTCCATAGAACAATCCACACGGGGCTGAGTCAGGCTATTTTGGGGCTCTCCTTTTCCATTCTCAACATAGTTCTCGTGGCTGTGAACACACAGATTTGGAAATTACGCATCTGCTCCTGCCCCCACTCCGGGAATCTGGAGGTGGTGAACTTCTAACACACAACACAAAACCTTTGTAAACTTCTGGTGACTAGGAAATGCCTTAAGTAAAAAAATAATCTCACACCTCTGAGGCAGCTTCCAGCTTAGATGAATGAGGCGCCACAGAAAAAAAGGTAAGGCTATTGTGTCCATTTGACCAGCTTGGAAATAAAGTTTCTAATGAAAGAGATGGGGGAAAAAAAATTTAAGGAGAAAAAAGAGCCTTTTTCAGTAAAGGAAGCCTCACAGTTCCCTAATTTTTACAACTCCTACAGAACATTCGACCTCACATTGAGGGATTGGGTGAAAGAATTCATCCAAGACCCAGATTCTGCAATAGGCAACCCACCCTTAACCTGAAGAGTGAGGAGTAAACCACCACGCAAGGCTAATAACGAAGCTGAAGGTCAAACACATGGAAAAATGAGAGAAAATGTAAAACACAAAAAAGAGCTTCCAACAGCTCTCAAAACGCAGTATAATCAACCAAGTCTCGCACAGCCAGCCACAGACTGCAGTCAGAATTCATCCCAAACCAAATTCCTTATCTCCCCACATAAGTCACTATTTCCGAGAGCCTCCATCATGCTCTCATTAGCGCAGGTTACGAACCTCCAAGTCACCTCTGACTCCTGCGCCCTCATTCCAGCATCCAGCAGAAGCCAACTCTTGCTAACTCTACCTTGATAACTCCTCTCCCCTCCCTGTTCCTGCCCTAGTTACTTCTCACTAAGGCAACTCGTGAAAGGCAGTAAACTGCCTTCCCATTTCCTCTCCCTTCCAATCCCAGTCTGACTCACTCCACCCTGCTCTATCCGTATTCTCTTTTTATTGGGGTAAAAACTAGGTAATGTAAAATTTACCACCTTCACCATTCGTTCTCGGTAGTGTTAAGTATGTTCACATTATTGTGAAACACATCTCCACAGTTTTTTTCATCTTGCAAGTCTGAAACTCTGTACCCATTAAACAGTAACTCCTGTCTCTCCTCCCCTACAACCCTTGGCAACCTCCATTCTGTTTCTATAAATGTGATTACTTTAGATATGTCATACAAGTGGAATCATACACTGCTTGTCTTTTTGTGACTGGCTTATTCCGCTTAGCATAATGTCCTCAAATTTCATCCATACTGCAGCATGTGCTAGGATTTCCCTCCCTTTTAAGGCTGAATAATATTCCATTGTATGTATATCACAGTTTATCCATTCATCCATTAGTGGACAATCTGGATGGCTTCTAGGTAGTGGCTATTGTGAAGAGTGATGCTGTGAACATGGGTATGCATGTATCTGTTCCAGACCCGCTTTCAATTCTCTTGGCCATCAACCCAGAGGTGGGATCCCTGGACCACATGGCAATTCTGTTTTTAATTTCCCGAGGAAACTCCACAGTGTTTTCCTTAGTGCTTGCTCTATTTTACATTCCCACCAACAATGTGCAGGGATTCCAAATTTCTCCTCGCCAACAGCCTCGCCAACACTTGGTATTTTCTGTTTTTTCTGACAAGAGCCATCCTAATGGGTGGAAGGCATCTACTGTGGTTTTAAGTTGCATTTCTCTGATGATGAATGACATCAGGCATTACATCTACATTTTTGTTCCCTCTCTCTGTGCAAACCCCTTCCCTTCATAGAGCCTGCCTAATGAATAAGGTACAAACCCATTCAAGGCCTTGCATAACGGTACCACGTCTATCTTATGTCAATAATATCTCATTCCACAAATCTTCCACATCAGTGCCACGAAATGCCTCATCATATTCCAAACAGGTCCCCTGCTTTCTTTCTCTCCTGCAAATATTTATAGCTCAGATCACATCTTCCCCAAGAGGAGTCCTGTGTTTGCTTCATGAGAACATTACATTCCTTTAGCGTTCTGTACTTGGTCTTACCCTACATGTCAGGTTTACTTCTTCCACGCCAATTTATTCCTGGGTCTCCTCTCACTGAACAGAAAGTTCATTAAGGCCCTAGACTGGGACCTGTTCAATCATCTGTCTCCCAAGTGCCTGGAACACTGTAGGCCCGCAATAAGTAGTTACTGAATAAAGGACTCAACATTTTAATGTGCAATCAGCTGGCTAAACCTATCAAAACATCTATAATTTCAGATCAACAGTGGTGTTCTCTTTTTGTGTGTATTGGAAGAGGGGGAGATGGGCATCCTAATTCTCCTGATCGCATTATTTAGCTTCCAATTTAAAAAAAAACACCTCTTTGAATGCCAAGTACAGCCCACATCTAGTAATTGAACAGCCGGCCATTTCATTTACCCTCCTAGTGGCTGACATTTCAATACTCCTTCTTCCTTTCCAAATATTAACCACGTGCAGCTGGTCATTTGGGTTCTGAAACATTGGATGGAGCATATTTCAAATACCATCCTGGAAAAATATTAAATTACCTCATTTTCATTTTACTCACTAAATAGTAGCTTCTCTCTCAAGTTCAATTAAACTCACTTGAAATTAGAATTCACAAGAATGTGTTTCATTTAGGTTTACTGGAAGATGTCAGGCACTAGTCAATTGGCCTTAAAGCAGCATAGCCATGAGGTCCCACCCAACCAAGCCCTCCATCTTTGCCATATAGCTGTTCTTGTTAGATAGCATTGATTGGATAGCTCATCCAGTATTTGGGGCCAACCAATGGTGATACAAAACTCTGACAAATAAATTATATGTAGATTTTAAATTATTTGTGCGCACCCTACAGAGAGTTTCAGCCTGGGTCTAGCAATGGTCTATGTTCTGTGGCCTGAAAATTCTCATTTTAATGAATGGAGAATTTTGTCAGATAATTCAACAAACATTTACCAAGAACTGTGCCAGGCACTGTTCCAGACACTTCATTTATTCATCAAGCCTCTACGAAATTCCTTCTCTTTGCCAGGCATTTTGCCAGGCACTGGAGATTCCAAGTCACATGAGAGATGATTCCTCCCCTCAAGGAATCTAGGAAATATGTCACACTTGTGCTTGGCGGCTGTGGAAGCATAGTCTTTGCATTCCATAGTTTATAGTTTTTTAAGAGTCATTGTAAAGGTAAGCCCAATCCAGATTTTCTAGAACAGTCTGATTGCAAATAGTTGGCCCTATCCCCAATTAATGAATGAGATCACAGTGTCTCAGTTATGAATGTGGTTAGTGCAAAGGGAATAGAATAAATTGCCTCCCATTCTTTGCAGGCTATGGTCATAATGTTAAATTTGCAAATATGTTGGAGTTAACTATTTGGTAAAACTCATGGTATCAAATACCTTCCTAAAGAGCCAAAACTTCTAATTGGGATTTATTAAGTATTTATTAAAGAAGAAAGGTAAAAGAGAAAGGCAATTTATATTTATTAATTACCTATACTGTATTATATTTGGTATAATCAGGGGTTTATAAAGGGCCAGAGGGTAAATATTTTAGGCTTAATGGGCCATATGATTTCTGTCCCAACTACTCAATTCTGCCATCATACTATAAAAACAGCCAAAGATGAATAACAAATGGGTGTGGCTAGATTTCAACAGAACTTTATTACAAAAAGATATGGAGAGCCAGATTTGGTCCTTGGGCCCTGTTTGTCAGCCCCCATCTTATACCATCTCCATCTCTGTCCCTTTCTTCTGCTAAATGCTCTGCCTGAGAAGCCCTTCCCTGCGCCCTCATCTAGGTACCTTCTACCCGCGCTCCCAAGCCCTGTTCAAGTCTTCCCTCTTCCTCTTCTTTTTTTTTTTTTTTTAAGATTTTTTATTTATTTGGCAGAGATAGAGACAGCCCAGCGAGAGAGGGAACACAAGCAAGGGGAGTGGGAGAGTGAGAAGCAGGCTCATAGCAGAAGAGCCCGATGTGGGGCTCGATCCCAGAACGCTGGGATCACGCCCTGAGCCGAAGGCAGACGCTTAACCGCTGTGCCACCCAGGCGCCCCATCCCTCTTCCTCTTCTGATTCAAGTTTAACAAATCTTTGGATAGTAGCTAGCTTTTTAATGGCACTTACACTCTTCCAGATTCTTTTCTTTCCTGCAACAATCTTTCAAAACAAGCAAGGCAGGTATTCTCATTCCTACTGAATGAGAACCCAGAGGGGTACGTCTTGAAAATCAGAGGCAGAAGAACAGGAGGAGCAGAGACCACAGAGGCTGTGGTTCTTCCCACCAGGCCCAGAATCAGATGTGGGCATTGAATCTCGCTTGCCCTGTGGCCACCCAAGGGGCAGACAACAACAACTGGGAGGAACAGGATAGTGAGTGCCCCTGTGGAAAGGAATGGGCAGGTTCAACCTCCCTTCCTGCCCACAAATGACTGCTCCAACACAGCCTCAATGGGAAAAATGACTCCTTCACATTTGTTTGTTTCTGTTTGTGATACTGTGGCCAACGTGGTAAAGCAGCATCTGATTTCCCTCCGGCCCTACCTCACTTCCTTTCCCTCTACATTCTCAGTGCCCTAAGGATTATATTCCTCAATAATACATGAAGTTATAAACCTGGCCTCAGGTTTTTTCTTCCAGGGACACTGAGCTAGAAAACTTGCGAATGGAAGACCTTCAAACACTTTGGAGCTGGAATGCCCATTGCTGGGAGACGACTCTCCATGAGTCTCTGTTACAGACAACATGACCCTGCTGGGCCAAAGATCAAGGATTTTGTCGTCTGCCGGTGTCCATGAAACTGTCAGACTAAGTTGCTGGCTTGCAACTGAGTCCAGTCTTACTCTTCGCGGTTCCTGACACCCACCTGTCTGAAAAAGAAGGACCCCATTGCTGGTGACAATGGGATGATAGTAATCCCTGGCACACAGTGACATCACAATTAGTAACGCTTTCACCTGCAGCTGATTGAGATGAGGTTCAGGTAAATTGCCACCTGAAAGGTGAAACGGCTGCATCACTTGATGGGTGGGGATAATGATAACTGAAAAGGTGGTAGTGTGAAATAGTTATTTCGAAGGCATTTGTGGCTTTGAAAAAAGAAAATTAAATAATTAAATTCGGTATCTAATTACCAACTTTAGGCATGTTTTAAAAGTGTTAAAACTCCACGTCATTTTAAAAGAGACTGCAAGTGCAGGGAAGGCTGTGCTAAAATCCGGGCCCAGGATATGAATTCTACAGGTGGCAGATTTGCAAAGGAGATTAAACGTGCAGTCTCAACACGTCTCTTATGTCGACATCAGGGCCCCCCATGGATGAGAGCGGGACTGTGAAACCTGGGATGGGGATCTTTGTGTTTGAGCCTGAGAATCTTGGACCCACTGGGCCAGGAGAAGAAGCCTCTCGTCACCGCCAGAGGAACAAAGCTCCCTCTCTCCTCCTCCTATCAACCTGCCTAGAGACCATGTAGCATTGCATTGCCATCAATGATGCATGGCAACAAAAGGGCATTTATTCTTGTCTAAATCTGTCCCCTTACTACCACTCATGACCTCTAGGTCAAAAACCAGTGCCAGGATTTACCACAGTGTAAGAAGGGATTCCCTACCCTAGGAAGTAACAGACTATACACCAAAGGAATTGCAGGACTTTGCGTATGTGCAGAAGTGAATCTTGAGTGTGACAGACCACAGACAGGACAGAGTATAAGGACAGATAAGGGATGTGATTAACATCAGGGCATGCATCTCGGACTGGGGATTCAATTAGTTGACAAGGACATGGGGAGCCATCCTAACACCATGCTGGGATAACTCCTAGAAACACTGGCATAGTGGTGGCCTACAGAAGGTGGGGTGAAGACACTGGACCCTCCCTGGCATGGCTCTGAAGAAGGGGTCAGAAGGCTCAGAGAGGTGAACTGTTAGAACGGATTTACTACATAAAACCTGAGACTCCACCATGTGATTAAATTCTCTGGGTGAGCTCAAAAAACACCTCCTTCAATCAGGCAATAGGAAATGTACCAATGAAAGGGCCCAAGAGTTGCTGAGATGTTTTATGGTGGTGCCCCTTGTAGGCAGGAGTTGCCATGAACATGCTGCCATGGAACCAAGATTGCTGTATAAAGAGGATGTTGGGATCCCAGGATGGCAAAGGTCAGAAAGCAGAACTTAAAAAGGAGAGGCAAGTTTGATGTAACTAACATAATGTGCAGCAAGGCTGGAGTAGCATTTGGTTGCCTTGACCAACAGCGGTCTATGATGATAGGTCATAGATCATGGCGTTCCAAGGGGCAAGTTGGACAGCTTGACTAGGGCGTTGTTTGATATAATCAAAAATAAACACACACACACACACACACACACAGATACAGTTGGTGAACAGCAGAAGGCTGACATCAACCACAATGGAGAATCAGAAACGGTCTTCTTGTCTGTTTTCCAGATTTAAGCCAGTCCACAGACCCAAAGCTCCATACCCAAAGAGTATTAGCCAAGCCCTAGAATCCCTTTGCTATATAGTCTATTATTTTCTAGACCTGGTTAGCCTTGCTCACACTGTAATAAGTCCTGGCAATGGTTATTGGTCTTACAGACATGAGGGGTAGTGGAGGCAGACGGAAAAGGAGGCTAGCTCTCCTTGAGGAAGAGCTCGACAATACCAGCATAAGTGTATGCAGAAAACATACCTTTCCTTCCTCCCTAAAAGAGACGTGTGACGATGTGCCTAGATAACTTAGTCTTTGAGAAAGGGGAACACCCAGAAATTTCAAGAACTGTTAACTATAGGTCTGAGCCAATACTGATACTAAAGGACCAAAACATGCCACCATGCTCTTTCAGTTAGAGTAAGGACTTACTGAAGCCATGTTTTATGCTTTAAGCACAGTTTTAGCGTGAGTCACAGTGGGCCTGATGAGTCCAATGACTCACACTGTGGTTACTTCCCCTGTCACTAAATGTGTAATTGGGTTAGATATACTTAGTAGCTAGCAGGACCCTCATGTTTGCTCGCTGACTTGTGGAATAGGAGCCATTGTGGTAATAAGGGCCAAAGGTATCCCCTGGAACTGCCTCCTTTTCTACCATGATAATAAACTGGAGGCCATATTACATTCCTGAAAGAACCAAAGAGATTAATGCTACAACCAAAGACTTGAAAGAGGCAAAGACAGTGGTCCACATCATATCTCCCAATTTACCTGACTGGCCTCTGCAGGATCCAGACGTATCATGTTAGATGGCCACAGGCTATGGTAAAATTAACCAAACAGTAGCCCCAATACCAACTGGTGGGCTAGATGTAATAGCATCACTAGAACAGGTCAATTTGGACTCTGGTACTTTGTATGTTGCTACTGAGTTGATGAATGCCTTTTTCCTTTCAATACCCAGTAGAGACAAAATCAAAAGTAATTTTGACTTACAATACACCTTCACCATAATAGCTTTAGGGCTTGTTAATTCTTTTGTCCTAATTTAGTCTTCAGGGAACTTGACATTCTATAGAGTACCACATTGGTCCTTTATTTTGATGATTATTGTACTAACCGCACTGGGGAGCAGGAAATGGTAATATCTTAGATACTTCTATAAGAGGATACACACATGTTGGAAAATGAGCTATAAACCCCACAATACTTGGGGACTGCCGAATCAGTGACATTTCTAGAGCTTCCAGTGGCTTGGGCCATTCCTGGACACGGTTCTAAAGGAAAGGAGAAACTGGTACACCTTGTACAATTACCACTACAAAAGCAGCACAGTACTTGTTGGAATCCTTTGAATCTTAATGTAGCACTTTGCACACTGGGTAAAACTCAGGTGTATTTATCTGGTGACTTAGAAGGCTGCCAGAGGAAGAGAAGACCCCACAGCAGGTTCGGACTGCGGTACACGTTGCCCTGCCACCTGAACCGTATGTTATAGCAAACTGGATGGTGCAGAAGGGATCCACGGTAGATCAGGATTCTGGGCTGTCCGATACAAGATCAGCAGTGTAGACCTCTAGAGGTCTTAAGCAAGACCGTGTCCTCTGCAGCAAAGAACTACTTGGGGGTTTTTGTTGTTGTTTGTTTGTTCGTTTGTTTGTTTTAAAGATTTTATTTATTTACTTGAGAGAGACAAAGCATGATCGAGGGGAGAGGAAGAGAGAGAAGCAGACTCCCCACTGAGCAGTGAGCCTGACTCGAGGCTCAATCCCAGGACCCTGGGATCACGACCTGAGCCGAAGGCAGATACCTAACTGACTGAGCCACTCAAGCATCCCAAAGAACTACTTTGTTTTTAAAATAACTCCTGTGTTGGGGCGCCTGGGTGGCACAGCGGTTAAGCGTCTGCCTTTGGGCAGACGTTATGGGATCGAGCCCCACATCAGGCTCCTCTGCTATGAGCCTGCTTCTTCCTCTCCCACTCCCCCTGCTTGTGTTCCCTCTCTCACTGACTGTCTCTATCTCTGTCAAATAAATAAATAAAATCTTTTAAAAAAATTAAAAAAATAAAATAAAATAAAATAAAATAACTCCTGTGTGTTACTGGGTCCCAGCTGAAACTAACATGGACCTTGGAACACCCAGTAACTATTTGCCCTGAGCTGTCCATCATAAGCTAAGCATTATCACATCCACAGCATTATAAGGCCAAGATGAAATAGTAATAGTAATGCTTAGCTCATGACGTTGCCAAGAAATAAATCCCTTTTCCTTCCTCTTCCACCCTGATGGACTATTCCAGGGGTTCTGTATGGCCTGTTCTGAGACATCTCATGTGACCAAGGAAGTAGCTGTCTTCTTGTGGTGGTGTGGCCAGCTTGGTAACAAATGCTCTTGTTTCTACTTTGCCTCCTTCCCTTCCTCACTTCCTTTCTCCCCCACACTCTGTCCTGGGATCGCAGCCCTCAAGAAAGCATTAACATGTATGGAAACCAGCTTAGGTAAGAGAGCTACGTGGGTCCTGATCTGCCAGAAGGCAGCGGGTAGGAACTGGATTCTAAGCCAGGGTTGGTGCCCTAAGCATCAGGCATGGACTGAGTCCTACACAAGTCTGTGAGCCTGGACACAGACTCAAGACAAATCATAGGCAAGCAGGTCCATCTTCACAGCCCAAGATTCCAGAGGAGAGAAACCCTGTTGCCTCAATAAGAGGTACACAAAGTCAGGTGTGGGGGAGCAAGGAGATCATGGTCAGCTATCATTTAAGACCCAGGCCAAATGTTCACATGTCCTCTAGGAAGCCATTCCTTGCTCTGTCTTCATCTCTTGGGCCAGAGAGATGTAAGTTCTCTATGATTCCTTCACGTAGCTAGATCCCTATGTATGCCTCATACTGTATTGTCTATTTTCATATCTGCCTCATATCACTCCACTGCTCAACCAGCACAGTGGTTCCCAGTTGTGCCCAGAGTAGAAGCCAAAGTCCTTACAGAGGCCAAGGGAGCACATTGTAATCTATCCCTAAGCCCACCTCTGACCTCTCCTCCTTGCCCACTCTACCCCAGTTACATTTTCTGTTCTTCCAACTCCCAGGCACGCTCTTGCTTTAGGATTCTGTGCCCATACCCCCAGTGGTACCCTCTGCCTAGAGCAGTCCTCCAGTGGACGTCTACCTGCCTCACCTCCTCAAGAACTGTTTCCATATCGCCTTCTCAGGGAAGCTCCCCAACCACACAACTTAATGTGAACACCTACCTACCTTCATCCCCTCCCTCCACGGCATTCTCAATCTCCACGGCAAACAAGATGTCAGCCACACACCTCTCCTCTGTAGAAATGCTCACCGGCTCTGAGGATGTTATAGGGCACAAAGGTATTAACACCCAGTCCCTTGGCCTCAGGAACAAATGCATCCTGAGACTAGAGGCAACCATATCTTAGTGTTCTGAGAAGCCACAGTGTCTCATGTGGTCACAGCACCCCTTCAGCACATACCCCACCCCACCACAATCACTTCTCAGTACTTAAAGACCTTGGATTCTCTGAATTTGACAGACTTTTGTCATCTGCTCTGATGGGGGCAACTTTTCTGTAATGGTGTTCATTTGTTGGTCTTTCCCTCATGCACAAGAACTCTGGGAGCTGCGGCTACCTCTGGAGAAGCAGATTGGAAAGGGAAAGTTGGGTCAGCTGACTCTGCTGCAGCCAGCATGTAAGTGAGGCTCGTCTCTAGTGGTACTCATAAGAGGCTCCCACTAACAGCAATGGGCCCTCTGGAGGTTTCAAAGGCAGAACCCACTGCTGGATTCAGGCTCCCCCGGTGGAAGCGAGAGAGCTGAGCTCACTGTCTGGGGTGCAGAAATCATTCCCCTTAGTTCTGCAATTCTCCCTCCTCCACCTCTCCCGCATAACCAGAGTCGTTTATATACACACGCTCACTGTCTTATTGCAGCCAAAGGAAGCTGAGGCCTCAGTCTCTCCACCCGTTTCCAAAATGTGTTATTTGTGATTCAATTTCACATGGCCTGCAGAGGCAATAAAGGGCAAAGGGAATTACCCTGTAATGTATTCCAAAAGCACTCCCTGCACACCCACACTTCCAAGGATAACAATTTGCCAATATAACTTTTAATTAAATGAACAGAAATCATGCGGACCCCATGGTGTAGGAAGTCACTAAATAGAAGGAAATTATGTGTGAGTTGCCCCCAGCCACTCATTTTAGCTTGAATAGGATCTGTCAGTAGAGGCTGTGAAGTGCAGTAAGATAAAAATGGGGACTAGCCTTTCCCTGGCATCTGCAGGGCTGTCTGCCCAACGAACGGACTGGCCTCTGGCTACATGCACTGGGGTGGGGGCGTGGCAACTTCCAGAGGAGGGGCACTGGGAGAATTGAGCAGCTCGGAGGAGGCTGACAGCCACAGTCCCAGAGACGCTCCTCCAAGGCCTCTGAGTCAATCAAAGAACTTCCCAGCAAGACAGACTCCTGCCCTCATTGTCAGATCTCAAGGGCAGCGTTTTTCCAACTCCCACAACTCCCACTGCCAATTAGCAAACATATGTAAGTGCTGCTTTTTGACAGGTACTTTCCAAGACATCAAAAATTACCACACACACAGATATTGGGCAGCAGTGCCACATGGGACAAGTGAGTTTATAGTCCAGTGTGGGAGGAACAACCCCTACATCCCCAACAAAGCCAGTCAGGGTGGGCTTAGCTCAAGCAGGGTGTTAAGAAAGCAAGTTCCGTCTGGTCTGAGTGTAAATACCATTCCCTACTCTCTGGGAGTTTCCCGTGACAAAACAGCCCTGAAATCCTCCACCAGTCTTTCTTCATCTAAAGTCTGACAGACTCAAAGAGAATGCCAGAGGAGACTCGGCAACTAATTTACACACAGTAGGAGTTCTCGCTCAGCTCACTCTGCCTCTGTGTTGAGTTTCTTGGAAAGGGCCAGCCCTATCAGGTTGGGGGTTATGCTGCCCTCTTTGTATTTACCCTACAAGAGAGGAACAGCCCAGAAGCCTGGCACCCCAGAGGTTTTCTTAGCAGACTCCACAGAACTCAGTTGACCCTGGCCCCGTGAACAGTCCTCAGAGTTGCAAAGCTTGCTGGAGCCCTCTCTGACCTTTCCCGCAAAGTGCATTTCATTACTAGCTGGAAGAGAAACAAACACTAAATCACAAGGAAAATAAAGTTGGAAAAAAGGGCAATCCTATAAAAGGAATAGGCTTTTATCCCCCTCTTTTTAAATACCCTGGCAGTGACCCTGCTAAGAGAAAACAATACTGGATGAAAAAATCAATTCAAATTATAATTACTGAAAAATTGAGAAAATATTTGAAATACTCTCCCTGTGTCAGTAACAAATAGTTCTTCACTCACTCAGGTAAGTATTGGACCCTTCCAAACCCCTATTGATGTTAATGTACTATGACTGCCCAGAGAAACCCAAGGTGAAGAATATGTTAAACATACGTGACCCAGGAAGGGCTCAGCCCAGGAGACAACATGTGAGCCATGGCAAGGAGATGGGTTTTAAACAACAAGTTTCAAATCCTCTTCTTCTCACTATAAAGTAAATACTTACTTATTGCAGAAAATTTGGCCAATATTATACACATAAACACAAAGAAAACATATTACTTAGGTTTCTATCACCTGGAAGGGACTCAAATTTAAGAAATATTTATCTTACGCTAGGCACCAATTTGGATGCATTATACACACTAGCTCATTCTTCTTGCACTACTGCTCTGAGTTTATGACATTAAGGATCAGAGAGATCAATTAATCTACCAGAGGTCACACAGCTATTAAATGGCAGGGTAAAAGAATGAACCTGTCTCGGTTCAAACTTATGATCTACAGTCCTCCTTTTATACAACCTTCTCATTTTTAAACTTTAGGTAGTGCTCCTTCAGAAGCTGCGACTACTCCAGCATGTTGGACAGACTCCTCCTTGCACCTGTTGCGGGAGGCCCATATGCCTCTTCCTTGGCTACTGGGTTCTTCGCCACCAGAGACTCCCCAGGAAACAGCAATGGCTGCAACAAAGGTCTTGTGATTGCCCACAGCGTAACTGCTCTCACAGCCCACTTCACCGGCAAAACTGCTGGTGCGACAGGCTGGACACGGGGTACAGGGATGCAGGGCAAAGAGTTCCATGGCTGACCTTCCCTCTATCGTACTCACACACCCCAGCAGCCCCTCGGTTCCTGCCACGTGGTTTAAAAGCTGGGGACAAAGAGACAAACAGGTCACTGTAGACAGGTCCAGTAATCTGTTCTTACAGATTTATTCCAGGTGACTGCCCAGTTCTGGGCAGAGCAAGTGGGCTTCTTTTGGGTTTGTTTTTGTCTCAATTTCTTCTCACTTAGTGGAAGATGCCATACAGAGGAAACCAATCACTTCCACAGAGTCCAAATTACCACCCATTTGTTGCCAATTAAATAAATTACACTCACAAATCCAAACATACCCTGCAAAGAAGCCCATCAAATCATCATTTTAAAACACTGGCTATAGGCAGGCCTGCTGGGACCTCCTGGCTCCCAGGAAATGTGACATCACTTCCTGTCCAGGCATAAAAGCCTTCAATGTGACTTTCTGGTATTGCCCCATGAAACTTGGGAACCGGTTTCTATCTTCTTAGAAGAAAAAATTCATAAGAGAATAACTAATGTGCCAGGATCCCCAGGACCATTCCTGTGTTGTGAGATTTGTGAGGACTCATTAGACACAACACATAGTTGTACTCATGGCAATGATTACAGCCATGTAGGAAGGCCACCCGCCCAAACCCAAGGGAAAAAGACACATGGGTCTGGGGGAATCCATGAGCAGGTTTCTTTCTGCTCCCTCCCTCCCAAGACGGGTAACACAATTCCACTCTTCCTCCAGCAACAAAATGCAACAGCATGTGTGCCATGCTTCTGCCCAGGGAAGCTAACTCCAAACTTAGTACCCAAGATTTTCCCAGGGGCTAGTCATAGGGGTACCCTCTGCCTACTGTGTCAAAATTCCAGCCTCCCACAAGGAAAGCAGGTGTTTATTATAAACCATCTAGTATGTATAAATAGTCTAGGCACAGTAAACCATCCTTATCAGTTAGAGAACAATTGGAATCCTTCTAAAATCCAGGTTCCCAGATGCCAGGCAAGGATCAATTTGCAAGCAGCCTTTCCTAAGGATATCAGCAGCCCACCTGCTCTGCTAAACTTTTTCTGCACAACTAAACACCAAAAGCCTTGTCTATACTTATATAGTCTCAGCCAAGAAGAGGAAAATTAATCCGGTGGATGTTTGACCCTGGGCATGTCACTCCTCGTAGACATACCCACATAGCACTTGTCTTTCAGCTTTCTTATGTCAGCTTCGATAACAAGAACTGTGTGATTTTTTTTACTGAACATCTATCTCACCAGCTAGAAATTTGGCTGGCCTGTGAGTTCCTTTGACCAATAAAGTGACTCTGTATGGATTCCAGAACCTAAGGGTCAATAGGCACGCAATTTCTGCCTTTACCATTTCAGGATGCTGCCCTGAGGCCACCATATAGAAAGCTGGCTGGGCCTCCTGAGTGAGAGGTCCTGAGGAACGGGAACAAAGGTGCCCCAGGCAGCAGCTGGCACCCACTTCTAGACATGGAAGCCTATTTGGAATCTTCCAGCCCTACGGATCCTGCCGTTGAATGAAGGAGCCCCAGCAAAACCAGTGGAGGAATTACCTTGCAACGCACAGGTTCGTGAGAAATAAGAAAATATTGTCATTTCAAGCTAGTAAATTTTGGAGTGGTTTGTTACTAGAGATAAATCAGTGATAGATAATGGGGGGGTTGTTTTCCTTCAGCCTTTCTCTGCACTCTGTAAAGCTTCTTTTTTTATAAATAGAGTTGAATTTGCCCAAATAGGTCTTTCCTCTTCTCTCCTTACCTCTCTGGCCCTCTCTTCCTCTGTCCATTTTCCTAATTCTAGACCAAAATTGGTACATAAACTGGGTTAATAAGACAAAACCCTCCTGGACAGGGTGAGAGGAGGTGGGGGGAGAATGTCAGGGAGGACAAAGGAAACTTAGATACTCTTTGGAAGAAGATAATGAATAAGTCTTGTCACTGTCACCAAACAAGCAGAGGATCTATGGCCCCTCTGGGGACCCTGGACCACTCCCATAATAAAAAAGAATGCCCCCAACAAATGAGAAGCCCTCCTTCTCCCAGCTGCCTTGCACAAGGGAATGGAGTTACCCCTAAGATGGTCTCCTTTTATTTCTCTTTCTTCCTTCAGAACACGTATTGCTGGCCATAATTATTTATGTTTATTTACTTGCCTATTTTCTGCCCCCAGCTACCCCTGCAATGGGTTATAAGCCTTTGCCCCTAGGGGGCGTTTCTGTCTTGTTGTTCTATGAATCCCATTACCTGGAACACCGGGAACACTGCAGAGGCTCTTTCATATCTGTTGACTGAAAGGATGAACAAGGGGATGAATTTACAAATGACTAAATAGACAGAGAACATTCTTTGGAAACGAGTCTATGCTAACTTTGGCCTTGGAGAAAGGAAGTAGGAAGAAAAGCTGAAAAAAGCAGAATAATATTATTACTATAAACAGCATAACAAAACTTCTAAACTGAACCCAAGTAAAGATAACAATAATAGTATTTACACAGCACACATCGGGCACTGGTCTAAAACTTTTTCATATATTAACGTTTATCTTCACAACAACCCTATGAGGTACGTAGTGTCATTACATGCATTTCCTGTCACAAAGGAGGAAACTGAGGCACAGAGAGGGGAAGTGATTTGTCTAAAGCTTGCACATGGCCAAGCCTGGACCTGAGCCCAGGCTCTCTGTCTTGGAGTCTATACTATTCACCACCACATCGTACAGCCTCTTAAAGATAAGTGAGCAAAACTCAGAGTATTTAAAAAAAAAAAAAAAAAGTATGTATGAGGGAAGAGTTGGAGAAAATGGCAGGGCCAGCAAAGAAGAAAAGCAGTTTTTTTGTCCCTGGAGTATAAGACCTAAAATGAAGGTTCCACATTAGGTGCTTTCTCGAACCAAACCATCCTCCATATTAATCAGACCACCTCCAGCTCCTGCTTATCACTGCCTGGTGGGTTTCGGCTTTGGGCCAGCCCACAAAATTATTCCAACAACCAAACTGTACCTTCCCCAAAGAACTGGGTACACCACGCCTTCTGATACTACGAAGTCTGCCTGCCCCCGCCCTGGTTGTTCCCTCCGTTCCTGAGCGCAACCCCTGTGTGGCCCTGAGTGGCGGGCAGTGTCCTCTTTGCCAAGCTGTGAGGACCCGTGACTGTGAACTGCTGTCCTCAGCCATCTGGCGTCAGGTATTGTGTGTTTGGGCCATCCCCATAATCCTGGGCAGGGCATCCCTCCGTCACCACGGGGCTCAAAGGAAGTGATTCCAACAGTCATGAGGCTGAATTCCATAGATCTACGACGGTCTTATTGCACCTTGGCCCCAGCCAGCCTGAATGTGTTTTGTGCCATCGGGCAGCCCGTTCGTGTAGGAAGGGTCAGACAGAAAGTCTAGAGCTCCCACCAACTCATATGAGGTTCCCAGTGATGTGGCTCCCAACATCCCAACCCCTTGGTACACGAAGGTGACAACCAGCAGGTTGATGACTGCCAGTAGAGCCTGGGTGCCAGGCACTTAACAGACATTTACTGAATTAATACAGTAAAATGCTTTAATACTTCAGTTAGTAACAGCTTTGTGATTAAGCTCTTTGCAAATATCCTACAGCCATTAAAGTGGTTATGGAGGAAATTACTTATAACAAAAAGCTATGGGCAAACAGCAAGAAATGAAATTGTACGTACAATATAGTTTCCACTAGATTTTTTAAAAAGCTAAATGCGTGACGAAAATGACCAGAAGGCCATAGACCAAAATAATTATAGCAGTTGTGTTAACAGGCTGAGATTATTTTAAATGTTTCTTGTTCTTGCTATTTCCTAAAATTTCCAAACTGTGGTATGTCACTTTCGAAATAGAAAATGTAGTCAATAATATTTTAAAGTAAGTTCCTCTTAGGCTGGAATTGTTGTAACAACTTTTTACATCGCATTACCTCTAGCGTGATGTTAGGCTTTAGCAAGTACTCAGGGAATACCTACTCATGGTAACACAGAGAGAGAGAGTGAGAGAACACTGTGATATACCGGGAAAGACTGGGACATAGAAGCCCGGAGCCAAGGGCTGTAAACTTACTGTCAGCAGCTACTTCTGTAACTAGACGCAAGCCACCTCATTAATCAGCACCTCGTTTTCTTCATCTATACAATGAGAATAATATCCAGGAGGGTCCTCCATTATTATCCCAGGGCAAGAGTCATCAAAGGAGCCAGATGGTTTCAGAATTTTCTTGGCAGGGTCAGCACCCACTCTTCTTCATACATCCCAGTTCCCCATCCCAAAACTCAGTACAGGCCAAATGTCTTCGATGTGCCCTCTCTCCCCCAAGTCTGTTCCTCTGCCAGATATGCACAGGCTGTGCCAATGAGTTCCAGGATGTCCCTGGCAACAAGTTATTGGTTTTGCTGACCCACACACCCAAAGCCTTAACCCAGAACAAGCCCCTGTCCAGAGCTGGCTGTGCTCCATAGCTATGCATCTCTTTCCCATCTGGGGTTACACCAGTAGTTGCCTTATTGACTTTAAATACAATTTAAAAGATTAGTATTTCAGCAGCAGTAAAGTTAAAGTTAAGGGGAAAAAAGACAAAGAAAGAGAAACTGTTGGCAGAGTTTTCAAATCTGTTGTGTTTTAGGTATACCTTCCCAGAAGTTGGAAATTAACCTTTTCCTCCTCTTTTTTTTTTTTTTTTCTTTTTGGGAAGCAATGGTTTATTCCATTGAGTCTCCAACCGGCTGAGGTCAAAGAGGCTGCTCTGGTTTGAGTTACCATTTTAGCTTCTCTAGTCCTTTATCATATTTGAAAATCTCAGTTTGAGCACAGGTTCATTGATCGGTGTCAAATGCTCATTTTCCATTCTGCTCTACTGGCTCCTTTTTTCCTAAAATAGTGTCTTCTCCCTCCTCTCAACCCAGCCTAGACACCAACACTGACTTCAGCATGCACTGACCTTCAGCTGCATCAGATTCGTCCGTCAGAAAAACTGTCCGTCTGTGGTTTGTGGATTACTATATGAAGGGCAAGAGCAGCAAAGCAGGTTGGGAGGGATGCACAGGTAAAATGTGACCTTGATTAAGTCACATTCTTCTCTGTGCCCGCTTTCCACAGCTAAAGCATAGGCATTAGACTGAATCAGCTATCTTTAAGAGTCTGGGAGTGGGAGTGGAGGTGGGGATTTATCCATAGGGGGTCTTATCAGGATCCCAGGGAGAATTTTTGTTTGTTTTGTAAACTATCCACACTACAACCCCAAGTTTTGAAATGCCTCTACTTAAGGAGGGTTGAGAGCCCTTATGAGAATCATTGGTCTAGTGAGCCCCTTTTACTTTTAGGTGTCACACTTGGAATGTGACTAACATTTATAGGGTGTAGTCTATAAGGAACATCATCACATGATGACAAAGGCTCTACCTAGGGAGTGTGGTTTTAAAAGGAGCGCTGACATACGTAATACTTAAGACAAGTAACAGCTAAAGTTATTTCTAATGACATTGACCAAAGTCATTTAAATTCAAGAAGGGTGTTTACCCACAGTTTGATATCAGAGGCAGTAATGTGTTATAAAATCTTCATGATTGTGCTTATATCATACATAATACATGCCAAGTACACAGATATCTAATTCAGTAAGAAGGAAGGAAGAAAATACACAAACTCAGAACTAATGAGGCACAATAAAAGTATTTCAAATATCAATGCAAACCGTAAGAGTAAGGGAATAACCCATAAGCATCAACATAGCACCCACCACACAGAATGCCTTGTGCTAGTACTAGGAAGGACATAGCGCTCGTGCTCCAGACTGTGCCCCCAGATGCCCTACGACATAGTTAAAGAAGCATACCTACAAGTTAAAAGATGGTGCCATGTAAGGCAGTATTTGCTACACCGAGTATGGACTATAAGCACAATGGGGAACCAGAAGGAAATGGTCAGGGTAAAGCCTTCTGGGGACAAAGAATCTGACCTCACTTGGAAACCTGAAGAGGGCCAGAACCAGAGAAGAAAACAGCTGCTTCTTGAGAGAACCAGAAGTGTGGAAAATCAGACTTTATGACAGAAAAGAAAGAGATTGCTCAGAAGGGGCTGAGGTCCTCCACTTTGAATGTGGTAGTGCACAGCATTCATTCTTCCCTTCCCACAACAACCCTGAAGCAAGACACAAACACAAATTCCACCCTTGGTGAACCCAGAAGACAAGGAACTGTGAACACATACTAAGAAGGGAAACCAGAAGCAGAGAGAGGACATGCTTGGGCTGCCATTGCAGAAGGTGAGGAGCACACCAAGGAGTAAGGACTCAAAATCCCTTGTTTTGAACACTACAATGGAAATAGGTTGCAAAATGCCGTCAGCTTGAGCCTCTCCAGACCCAGTTTTGTTCTAAGAGGCAAATGAGAATGGGTTGAATAAGGAGCCACACAGAATGTCATGTGTGCAGAAAGCAGTCTTTCCACATGACAGGAGAGGACAGAGATCTGACAGTGTGAATGGCTCTACAATTGCTGGACAGAGGTGACAGCAAAAGGACTTAAAGGAAACACTGGAATGAAGGCAAATCCCTCCTTGAATACTGATCTCTTCCTTATACAAACCTCCTATGAACTATAAATAGCTGGTCTGGAACAACAAAAATAAATCACCTAAATCAAAACTAAGTCATCAAAAAGAAACTAGCATAGGCTTTATTTAAAATATTGCATGAAAACAAGGAAAAGAACAAGAAAAATAATGGCAAAGGGTATTTGCCAGAAAAATAATTGCCATGGCGCAGAAACAAAAAACATGACTAAATATTGTGCCATGAATTTTTAAAAGCTCCAGCCAGGCTGCTAGGTGCTAGTAGGTGCCTAGGGAATAGGCGCCAAAGTGAGTGCCACTGCAGAGGGGACAAGAAAGATTTTCTGTATTGCGTTTGAACTTCTTCCCTCTCCTCTGCCAGCCAGCTGGGCTAACATATGATCAATAACAGCCAACCATTTCCTTTTGATTGGTATCTCCAATTCCGAGGCTCAAACAGCTCCAGCAGACTGCAGGATTTAGTTCTTAGTTTGCTTATAAAATACTCTGGAACCAATTTGGCGAAAGGTGCCTAAGTTTTCCTTAGCAATCTGACTCTGTTTGCCATATGTGCTTGATATTCTCTGATTTTCAGCCCAGATTCTAGCTTTTCCAGTACTCACAAGTAGAGGCCCAAGGAAAAGGGCTGGTGAATCTGTGAGCTGCCCCAGAGAGCTTGAGCAGAGAGAAGCTGGAGCTTCAGACAGTGTAAGTGAAAGCTGGGAGGAAGGAATCAACAATTATAGAGAGGCTGCCAAGTGCCTGGCTTGGTGCCAGGTATTTAATGTATGCCTCCCGCCGAACTTTTACAAATCCCAGGCATAGGTAATAACAATAATGCAGGTAAGAAAATGGAAGTTCAGAAGATTAATGTCAAAAAATGTACAAACCTTGCAGCCAAGCTCCTATAATAAAAAGTCTATTACAAAATGGGTGCCAGCATCAAAGAGAATAAAATATTTAGGAATAAACTTAACCATGGAGGTGAAAGACTTGTACTCTGGAAACTATAAATCACTGATGAAAGAAATTGAAGATGGCACAAACAAATGGAAAGATATTCCATGCTCACAGTCAGAAGAACCAATATTGTTAAAATGTCCGTACCACCCAAAGCAACCTATAAACTCAATGCAATTCCTATCAAAATACCAACAGTATTTTTCACAGAGCTAGAATAAATAACACTAAAATTTGTATGGAACCACAAAAAACCCTAAGTAGCCAAACCAATCTTGGGAAGAACAAAGCTGGAAGTATCACAATCCCAGATTTCAAAATTTATTACTAAGTTGTAGTAACCGAAACAGAATAATACCAGCACAAAAACAGACACATACATCAATGGAACAGAACAGAGCACCCCAGAAATAAACCCATGCTTATATGGTTAATTAATCTATGACAAAGGAGGCAAAAACATACAATAGGGAAAAGATAGTCTCTTCAACAAAGGTGCTGAAAAAAACTGGACAGCTTCATGCAATGGAAAGAAACTGAATCACTTTCTTATACCATAAGTAAAAATAAACTCGAAATGTATTAAAGACCTAAAGGTGAAACCTGAAGCCATAAAACTCCTAGAAGAAAAAACGTGATAATCTCTTTGACATTGGCCATAGAAACATTTTTCTAGATATGTCTTTTCAGGCAAAGGAAATAAAAGCAAAAACAAACTATTGGGGCTACATCAAAATAAAAAGCTTTTGCACAGTGAAGAAACAATCAACAAATCAAGGCGACACACTAAATGGGAGGAGATATTTGCAAATGGTATATCCAATAACGAGTTAATACCAAAAAATATAAAGAACTTACACAACTCAACACCAAAAAAACAAAAAGAAATAACCCAATTTAAAAAATGGGCAGAGGGGGGCGCCTGGGTGGTGCAGTCGTTAAGTGTCTGCCTTCGGCTCAGGGCGTGATCCCGGCGTTTGGGGATCGAGTCCCGCATCGGGCTCCTCTGCTGGGAGCCTGCTTCTCCCTCTCCCACTCCCCCTGCTTGTGTTCCCTCTCTCACTGGCTGTCTCTCTGTCACATAAATAAATAAAATCTTAAAAATAAAAAAAAATGGGCAGAGGAAGTGAATTGTTATTTTCCCAAAGACGACATACAGATGGCCAACAGATCCATGAAAAGATGTTCAACATCACTCATCATTAGAAAAAGACATATCAAAACCACAAGATANTAAAAAAAAATGGGCAGAGGAAGTGAATTGTTATTTTCCCAAAGACGACATACAGAGGGCCAACAGATCCATGAAAAGATGTTCAACATCACTCATCATTAGAAAAAGACATATCAAAACCACAAGATACCACCTTACGTATGTCAGAATGTCTAGAATCAAAAACACAAGAAATAACAAGTGTTGGTGAGGATGTGGGGAAAAAAGGAAGCCTTGTGCACTGTGGTTGGGAATGCTAACTGATATAGCCACTGTGGAAAACAGTATGGAGGCTCCTCAATAAATTAAAAATAGAAATACCATACGATCCAGTAATTACACTACTGAGTATTTGCCCAAAAAATATGAAAACACTATTCCAAAAAGGTTTATGCACCCTATTTTTAATGCAGCATTAGTTACAATAACCAAGGTATGGAAGCAATCTAAGTGCCCATCAATAGATGAGATAAAGAAAATGTGGTGTACATAAAAAATGGAATATTACTCAGCCATGAAAAAGAATGAAATCTTGCCATTTGCAACAACATGGATGGAGCTAGAGGTTACAAGCCTAAGTGAAATAAGTCAGTCAGGAAAAGACAAACACCATGTGATTCCACTCATATGTGGAATTTAAGAAGTAAAACAAATGAACAAAGAAAAGAAGGGACAGACAATAATGACAAGAAACCCAGCCTCTTAAATACATAAAACTGCTGTTGGCCAGAGGAGGTAGGGGCTGGGGGTGGGTGAAACCGGTGAAGAGGGTTAAGACTACACTTACCAGGATGAGCACTGAGCAATGCACAGACTTGTTGAATCGTTACATTGTGCACCTGAAACCAATATAACACCACATGGTAATTATGCTCCCAATTTTAAAAAATGATTTTCTCGGGGCATCTGGGTGGCTCAGTCAGTTGGGCATCTGCCTTCAGCTTAGGTCATGGTCCCAAGGTCTTGGGATCGAGGCCCATGTTGGGCTCTCTGCTCGGTGGGGAACCTGCTTCTCCCTCCCTCAATCCCCCTGCTTGTGCTCTCTCTCTCTCTGTCAAATAAATAAATCAAATCTTCAAAAAAAATAATAAAAAATAAAAATAAAATAAAAAATAATTTTCTCAGTGAAAAAAAAACAAAGTGGTGCCAGCAGAAAGATGGAGGTCAACTCCACTTACTTTGGAATTCTGTGACACAACCAGGGGACGATGAGTGCAGAAAACACACTGGTGGTGGCCGTGGCTTGGCATGAATTCCGTGCTGATCAGCAGCAGACATCTCTGAAGGCAGAGTTACAACATCAGGATTAAAGAGCTCCATCCAGACTCCCACCAGCTTTGATTCCAGCACAGTCTTACAAACCTCAGCCCCAGCGGCTGTCACATCAGGCCTTCCTTACCCATGCTGGGGCCTGGGTCATGACCAAAGGATGCTGACATTGACAAAGGGCAATGGGAGTCCTGATGGCTTCATGCCACAAGCCACGAGCAGCAAGCCGACAGACCAAATTCTGCCATGGGTCCTCCCTGCCTGGACCTTCTTTCTTTGTCAGCTATTTGAGTTAGCCCACCTACTTCTGCCCTAAAGATTATGCAGGGCCTCTAGAAAATTATAGCAGTGGGTGCTGAACGGTTTAGGAAAAGAAGACAAGAAAGGGAAATTGGGGCAGGGGGAGGCGGGACCACACTGGGCCTCTAGGGAAGGAGAGAAAATAATTCCAAAGTTCCTCTGTATTTTAGGCAGAAGGCAGACAGAAAAGGATAATAAATGCCAATCATCAAGGCCTGGTGAAAAACACTTAAAAAAAAAAAAAGGATCAGCGCTTCATTAAAAATACACTTGCTCTCCATGCAACTGAGGAACAAAGATGATGAAGACTGAAATAGAATGTTTTTGAAAAGTAAAAATAACAAAAAAGGGCTGGCGAGAAGCCCTCCAACCCCAGATAACCACACAGAAGTTCAAACAGCTCCATTAAGAAAGGGAGCAGAGCGGCCATGGGTTTTGTTGGGGAGGAAGGACATTTGCAGAAACCTTGCATGTAGCAATGACCGCTCTGGCTACAGTCACTGCCCACCTGCTATTACTTAGAAATTCAATCACTTAGTTTGACTATTTACTGCTCCACTTGGACCGCAAGTAGAGGGTTTAATACCATCTGCGGTGGTATTTGAAAAGCTGCCATTTGCAAACAGCCTGTGGGGGTTTGCAGGGAGCTGTCTGGGAGAGGTAAAGTTGTTTTTGTTTCTGTTTTTGTTTTTTCCCTGAAATTTGCATCAGTCCAAAGAACAAGGGGCTGACCTCCCATTTGTCCATGAGGTGACCAAAGAGGAGTCTGGGACTGCGCTGTCTGGCCAGAAAGGATGAAAGATCAATTTCAGATTCCTTGGGTGAGATTTTGCCACATGATGAAAGAAAGGAATGATTCCCTCACAGTATAGAGGTGAGCTGGTGGCAGGAGGCATGAAATGGAAGAGGCATTGCAGTTTTTTGACGTCATGAAATGTGAAATAAAGTATCCTGAGGTTATTAGACATTTTCATCCAGTGAGTCTCTGCATTAGCAGACAGCCCCTAGAAGGATAAATGTCACGAGAAGGATGTGACACGGGAACAAGGGAAGACAGAGACTCACGCGTCACTGAATTGCAGCAGGCCTGCCATTAGCTATGAGTTAGGGCAGAAAGTCCGGATGCCACGTGCGTGTGACAAGCCCCCAGGGGTCAGCACCCAGCGATCTGTCAACAAATCTCATCTCAACCATGGAGCACATTTCCATGGACAGAAGACCTCCACTGCCACTGCGTGTGCCTCAGCAAAAACCCAGATCCCAAACAAAACTTGAGAGAAAGCCTTTCCTGCCTTTTTGTCTCCCTGCCATCAATTACCTGCGCTTGGCTGAGATCCAAAGCTGTCCACCCTGCACACGGCTGACCGTCTACGGTGGCAGCGCTGTGCCATTCCACTGTCATCATTATGACTTTGCTATTCTAGGGGACTCTTGCCCAGGTACACAATGATTGTTCATTATAGGAACTTCCAGAAGGACCCACCAACTTTTCCACACAAAGCATGCATCAACAGACAGTTTACATCCTAAAATTCTTTGGACCCCTTGCTTCCACTATCCTTGCCTTGCTGTTTCTACCAATGCTGAAGTGTTATATCGGGATCCCTCCCCACCCCAATTAAATCTTCCCATTGAAAGATCTAGATCTGCTTCGGGCCAAACTTCCAACTCTCAGCAAATTCCAGCCAGGCCCTCCCACTGTAAGACGCCTCCGAAGCCATGGAGGTGTTCCCCCTTACTGCACAAATAAGAAACAGCTTTGTCTCATCCACCGATTGCATTGTGTTCGTGATATTTGGAGAGCTGACACTCAACACAAGAAATCAAAGCCTTCCCAGCTTTATCAAAAAGCCAGGCCACACACATTTTACTCTTATGTTCTAGAGATTTTTCTCACGAATTCTTCCTGATGACCCCAATTGTGCAAAAATATTGTGGAACACCTGCCCTGTGCTCAGCTAAGCCTCTGAAAGAAGTCTCCTAGCCTCAGGCAGCTTGCAGTCCTGCTGGGACCTATATCCAGTCAATTAATAGAATACCAAACTTCTGAGAAATTTGCGAGCCTGGACTGTGGTCGGACCAGCAGCTGAGGATCTCAATCAGCAAGAGCGTGGGGAGCAGGCTTCCACAAATGACAGACAAGAATGAAGCATTGAGAAATTAAAAGCACACGCTGTCAGCAACCGAGCGCTGCTGAAAAGACAGAATCTGTCTTTAAATTATCACTATCTTTGTACGGGCGGATCTACTACGCCCGGGGCCTCAGGACGTGCTAGTAAACATTTCACAAAGGACCGGAGGGATAGGCAGGGTGAAGACTGAGGCATGGAGACCAGGTGAGGGGTTGCTGCGACAGGCTGGCTACTCAGATCCTGCCGCTGAACAATTTACAACCTGGGCTGCAAGATTCAGCACCTCGTTGACCAGGCCATGCAGTACTTCCTCTGTTTCATGCGTTCCCCTTGTCTGCCCATCATGGTTCATATGCCCCGTGGGACAAGGATCGGGTCATCTCTCCCCTTACAAGTGGAACATAGGTGCAGGCCTACACCATATTGCTTTGATTCTTGGTGCCATTATACACGCTGTGCTAGAAAAACATCCGCTCCCTACAACACGCCACCCCCCTCCCTGCCCGCACCCCACACCCCTTCTCCATCAGCAGCCCCCATCCTACCTTCATCCCTACCCTCCACTCCACTCTACTCTATCCCTCTTCTGCCCCCATCCCACCTCTCTTACTGTCTCCTATTCTACCTCCAGCCTCCCTTCTTCCATTTCTGAGCCCTCCCACTCCATTCCTGCCCCCACCCCACCTTCATGCCTGTTACCCTACTCCTACTTCCCTTTAAACCTAGCCTTAGCAGCACCTCCTCCAGGAAGTCTTCCAGGACCCAGGCAGAAGCAACAAAATCCTTTTTCTGAGGGGAGTTTTGGCATCACTGAGCTGAAAGTTCCATGAAGCAGAGATTTTTACCTACTTTGTTCTCTCCTGTATCCTTAGCACCTAGACCAGTACCTGGTGCGCAAGAGAAAGTCAACAGACACGCTGTATTCATGAGTACTTCCACAGCACCTTGCCAGGACTCTGGTTTAGCACCTTTCATTCAAGATTCTGTTCGTTCTGAATTGTAGTATCTGGTTTATATGTCTGTCTGTCCCATTAAACTCGAAGAAAATAGAAGGTAGAGGCCATTTCCTAATGAACGTGTCTGTCTGAGGCCCAGCACATTTCTGGCACAAAGAGGATGCTCGGCAGTGGATGAGGGAATGAAAGGTTGAACACAGCATGTCAGCCATGTGCTGGGCACCTGATACAGAGTCCCCATAAATGTATGTACTGCTCCAGTCTACAGGTCTCCCACACCAATTAAGACAATCTTGAAAACGTGATTTTAAAATGTTATAATCCACTAACTATTCCCTATTATTTCAAGACTTGTCCATGTTTCTCTGAGTCCTTTTTCTGCACATCATTCCTTTCCTTAAAACAGCCCCTCTTAAAAAGAAAAATAAAAAACCACTCTTGGCTTGCCTTCCCTCCCCTATGCTTTCCTGAATGACGCCTACAGCTGCATGAATGTTCGTGGGAAAGGCTATACCGCACAAGTTTTAGACTCCGCTTGACCACTGACCATCACTTCTCATCAGTACAGGGAGCCTGTCCTTGACTAGTACCAAATACTAGCGGTGGCTACTTTTTAACCCAGAAGCTTCTAGAAGGCAGATCGTCATAGCACAGACCTCATTTCCCCATAAGGTGAGTGTTGCATTGGAGAGTTACATTTCAAGGTTGTTCTCTGAGAATGAATTAGTAAAAATAAATCAGAAGTATGACCAACAATTTGTCACAGAACCAAAGACACAACACTAAATCTCTGTATTCAGTTTAAAAGCCTCATAAAACAATGAAAGGAAAGACTTAGAAAACAGGCTTAAATGTTCTATACACATCACTTATATGGGGGCTTCATACACCAAGGTTAAGTCTATTATATCATAAAATTTGACCTAAAGTAAATATGTGAACTGTGATATGTACATTCATTAGTTAACCTTCTGACTACCTAATCATCTTCCTCCCCATGTTGAAATCAGGAGGGGTTTTAAGGAGTGATTGGGATGCCACAGGGCTAATAAAAACTCCAAGCTCTTGAAGGGATATGAACTAATTCCTTCTTTTGCTCTCAATTTCCAACTAACAAAAAGACATTTAAAATCATCCTGCCGTATTATGCAGGTCCTAAAAAAGGGAATTGTGGGGACCATGGGAACCAGGAAAAATATATGAGAACATGTAAAACAAAAAAGTAAAATATAAATAATATATACAGGCTGATTAGAATAATGCAAAAATGTGTGTGTGTGTGTGAGTGTGTTAATATGTCACAATGAAAACAATGCGTCAGGACAACGAATTATGAATGATTTTGAAATGACAATTTTATCATTTAAAAAAACTGTAATGGTGCCACCCAATTTTTAAAAAGGGACCAAGACATGGGACTGCTGGAGTCATTAAGTGGACCTGAGATCCTAACCCAACAGCCAAGCACAAGTCATCTGGTTCTCAGGAAGTGCGATGTGTCACCCAAAGATTTTGTTCTTCTTTAATAAGGCTTGACTCAACATTTCTTCACCGGATCCTTCCCGATGTTCTCAGTTGATTCTAATCTGGAAGGTCCCCTGCTACTCCAAACTGAATGACAACAAAGCCTAAAGGAGCTGGGGATGGGGAAGCCATTCTCTCCTCCTTCACAGCACTTCCAGCTGATAGCTCTGGGCGTTTCATCCATGCTCAGTTTTGAAACAATTACCAGGCCTAACAAGTTTTCAAAAGCAGCTGCAAAATGCCCTCTCCCTCCATTCCACAAGTAGGCATGATTCAGACTCAGCGAATGGATGACGTTAGCAGCCTCACGGGATCACCATGCGAGACGAGCATCTCATAGCCCCATCCACTAGAACTAACAGAATCAACTATTTGCCATGAGACGAGAGAATCACTGAATAGCTTGAGTGATTCTGACTTGGCATCAGTACCAGAGCACAAACGGAAGCCCACATAAATATTTAAGTTACAAGTCAAACTGCCAAATTATTCAATAAAATGTGTTCTCTCTTCCTTCCTTGACCAATACACCTTCATAAAGACAATATTTTAAACGTGTTTACGGTTGTTTTCATAGGACTGAAAGTTGCAAAATGTCAAAGATGAACAAATTTGCTGATCATTACACAGGTCTGTGCATTGTCAATACTCCAGCAACGCTGAATGAGTGATACAAAAGCGTAAGTAATTCATAAATTATTATACATTTGTTTCATACAATTTACTTTTCTTCCCTCATTTCAGCAAAAATGCTAATTATGTTAAAAATTAAGTGTATTACTCAAGAAAAAACAGGTGTTGGCGAGGATGCAGAGAAAGGGGCACCCTCTTGTACCGTTGATGGGAATGCAAACTTGTGTGGCCACTATGGGAAAACAGTGGGGAGGTCCCTCAAAAAGTTAAAAATAGAAATACCTTATGATTCAGTGATTGCACTACTAGGTATTTACCCAAAGAATACAAACATTAATTCAAAGGGATCCATGCACCCCGATGTTTACAGCAGTGCGATCTACAATAGCCAAATAGGAAAGCAGCCCAGTGTCCATCCCTAGATGAATGGATAAAGAAGAGGTCATGTATATACGTACAGTGGAATATTAAACATAAGAAAGAATGAAATCTTGCCATTTGCAACAAGATGGATGGAGCTAGAGTATAATTTTCAGTCAGAGAAAGACAAATACCATATGATTTCACTCACGTGTGGAAGGTAAGAAACAGAACAAATGAGCAAAGAGGAAAAGAGAGAGAGAGAGAGGCAAACCAACTATAGAGAGCAAACTGCTGGTTACTGGAAGGGAAGAGATGGGGGGATGGGTGAAGTAGCGGACGGGGATTAAGGAGGGCACGTGCTGTGATGAGTACCAGGTGATATATGGAAATGTTAATCACTGTATTGTACACCTGAAAGTAATGTAACACCATGTTAACTACACTGGAAATAAAATAAAAACTTTTTTAAAAAATCAAGTGTTTGGGTACTA
>NC_048219.1:105113070-105171856 GCF_002007445.2 Ailuropoda melanoleuca | reverse complement strand
GAATTATGAATGATTTTGAAATGACAATTTTATCATTTAAAAAAACTGTAATGGTGCCACCCAATTTTTAAAAAGGGACCAAGACATGGGACTGCTGGAGTCATTAAGTGGACCTGAGATCCTAACCCAACAGCCAAGCACAAGTCATCTGGTTCTCAGGGAGTGCGATGTGTCACCCAAAGATTTTGTTCTTCTTTAATAAGGCTTGACTCAACATTTGTTCACCGGATCCTTCCCGATGTTCTCAGTTGATTCTAATCTGGAAGGTCCCCTGCTACTCCAAACTGAATGACAACAAAGCCTAAAGGAGCTGGGGATGGGGAAGCCATTCTCTCCTCCTTCACAGCACTTCCAGCTGATAGCTCTGGGCGTTTCATCCATGCTCAGTTTTGAAACAATTACCAGGCCTAACAAGTTTTCAAAAGCAGCTGCAAAATGCCCTCTCCCTCCATTCCACAAGTAGGCATGATTCAGACTCAGCGAATGGATGACGTTAGCAGCCTCACGGGATCACNTGATATGTACATTCATTAGTTAACCTTCTGACTACCTAATCATCTTCCTCCCCATGTTGAAATCAGGAGGGGTTTTAAGGAGTGATTGGGATGCCACAGGGCTAATAAAAACTCCAAGCTCTTGAAGGGATATGAACTAGTTCCTTCTTTTGCTCTCAATTTCCAACTAACAAAAAGACATTTAAAATCATCCTGCCGTATTATGCAGGTTCTAAAAAAGGGAATTGTGGAGACTATGGGAACCAGGAAAAATATATGAGAACATGTGAAACAAAAAAGTAAAATATAAATAATATATACAGGCTGATTAGAATAATGCAAAAATGTGTGTGTGAGCGTGTTAATATGTCACAATGAAAACAATGTGTCAGGACAATGAATTATGAATGATTTTGAAATGACAGTTTTATCATTTAAAAAAACTGTAATGGTGCCACCCAATTTTTAAAAAGGGACCAAGACATGGGACTGCTGGAGTCATTAAGTGGACCTGAGATCCTAACCCAACAGCCAAGCACAAGTCATCTGGTTCTCAGGAAGTGCGATGTGTCACCCAAAGATTTTGTTCTTCTTTAATAAGGCTTGACTCAACATTTCTTCACCGGATCCTTCCCGATGTTCTCAGTTGATTCTAATCTGGAAGGTCCCCTGCTACTCCAAACTGAATGACAACAAAGCCGAAAGGAGCTGGGGATGGCGAAGCCATTCTCTCCTCCTTCACAGCACTTCCAGCTGATAGCTCTGGGCGTTTCATCCATGCTCAGTTTTGAAACAATTACCAGGCCTAACAAGTTTTCAAAAGCAGCTGCAAAATGCCCTCTCCCTCCATTCCACAAGTAGGCATGATTCAGACTCAGCGAATGGATGACGTTAGCAGCCTCACGGGATCACCATGCGAGACGAGCATCTCATAGCCCCATCCACTAGAACTAACAGAATCAACTATTTGCCATGAGACGAGAGAATCACTGAATAGCTTGAGTGATTCTGACTTGGCATCAGTACCAGAGCACAAACGGAAGCCCACATAAATATTTAAGTTACAAGTCAAACTGCCAAATTATTCAATAAAATGTGTTCTCTCTTCCTTCCTTGACCAATACACCTTCATAAAGACAATATTTTAAACGTGTTTACGGTTGTTTTCATAGGACTGAAAGTTGCAAAATGTCAAAGATGAACAAATTTGCTGATCATTACACAGGTCTGTGCATTGTCAATACTCCAGCAACGCTGAATGAGTGATACAAAAGCGTAAGTAATTCATAAATTATTATACATTTGTTTCATACAATTTACTTTTCTTCCCTCATTTCAGCAAAAATGCTAATTATGTTAAAAATTAAGTGTATTACTCAAGAAAAAACAGGTGTTGGCGAGGACGCAGAGAAAGGGGCACCCTCTTGTACCGTTGATGGGAATGCAAACTTGTGTGGCCACTATGGGAAAACAGTGGGGAGGTCCCTCAAAAAGTTAAAAATAGAAATACCTTATGATTCAGTGATTGCACTACTAGGTATTTACCCAAAGAATACAAACATTAATTCAAAGGGATCCATGCACCCCGATGTTTACAGCAGTGCGATCTACAATAGCCAAATAGGAAAGCAGCCCAGTGTCCATCCCTAGATGAATGGGTAAAGAAGAGGTCATGTATATACGTACAGTGGAATATTAAACATAAGAAAGAATGAAATCTTGCCATTTGCAACAAGATGGATGGAGCTAGAGTATAATTTTCAGTCAGAGAAAGACAAATACCATATGATTTCACTCACGTGTGGAAGGTAAGAAACAGAACAAATGAGCAAAGAGGAAAAGAGAGAGAGAGAGAGGCAAACCAACTATAGAGAGCAAACTGCTGGTTACTGGAAGGGAAGAGATGGGGGGATGGGTGAAGTAGGGGACGGGGATTAAGGAGGGCACGTGTTGTGATGAGTACCAGGTGATATATGGAAATGTTAATCACTGTATTGTACACCTGAAAGTAATGTAACACCATGTTAACTACACTGGAAATAAAATAAAAACTTTTTTAAAAAATCAAGTGTTTGGGTACTATGTGTATTTTATCAACAACGGCGATCTAAATGATTTTTTTAAAGTGTGTTTAGTGCACTAAATTTGAATATTTTTCATCAAAAATTAAAATTATAATAAATATAACAATTCTAATTTTCTACTAAAAATTAAAACGCAAAATGTTAATTATATTGAATGTATGCCAACATTTTAAATCAAGGTTATTTAAATAAAGCTGGTTTTAATTTATTTTTTAATCTAAATTAAATTAAATAGTTTAAAAATAAGACTACACTAAGAAGTAAAAACACATCCTTATTGCCAGAGACAGGGAATTGAAAGCCAAGAAATCTGTAAAAACAAACCTTGCTGCGTTTTTACTAATCTATTACCTCAGCCCAAATTCTGCTTAGAATTCCTTGCTCGTTAAAGCTCCCAAACTCCTGTTTCCTTTCTCTTGTAAATTCTCCACAAATTTATTGTCTCTTTGTCTAAAATATATACAAACTGCCTGCCTTGGTCATTTCTTTAGGTCCAATTTCACTATTAGGCCTCTGTGTGTACATAATAAAACTTTAGGGTTTTTTTCTTTCTGTTTACCTGTCATATGTGAATTTAATTCTTAATCCAGCTGGAAAACCTTGAGGGTAATATTTCTCCTTCCCCTACGGTTTTTTAGTTACCATATGCAACTGTCGGGGATCCAGGAGTACCTTTGACATCACAAATAGGAACAAAAAGAGAAGCAAAAAAAAAAAAAGAAAGAAAGAAAGAAAAGAAAAGAAAAGAAAAGAAAAGAAAAGAAAAGAAAAGAAAAGAAAAGAAAAGAAAATAGGTGGTCAGCACTACCAAAAAAAGAGAAGCAAGAAATGGGTGGTCAGCACTAGTAGAAAACCAGTATTCATTATGCAAGAATCCACTGTATCTCTTCTATCTGAGAGGAGAAATTTGACAAGATAATTAATTTGTTTTTTCCTCTTACTTAAACACTTCTGCCACTCAAATCTCCCCTGCACTCCAAAGCAGCATCTGACTCTTGGAGTGGTCTAACTCAAAACCTTCCTGGCGATCAGACCCGCTCACAGAGGGGAAGCATTTCTCTAGGACCTGAGCCTTGGTGATCTCAGTCAAGGAAGCAAATGTTTATTTTGTATTTTTTTAAAGATTGTATTTCTTTATTTGTCAGAGAGAGAGAGAGCACAAGCAGGGGGAGCGGCAGGCAGAGGGAGAAGCAGGCTCCCCGCTGAGCAAGGAGCCCAACACAGGACTTGATCCCAGGACCCTGGGATCATGACCTGAGCCAAAGGCAAACACTTAACCGCCTGAGTCACCCAGGCGCCTGGAGACAGCACTTGTTTAAAGTGATGGGGTCAAAGGCGCGCCTGGGTGGCTCAGTGGGTTAATTGTCGCCTTTGGCTCAGGTCATGATCCTAGGGTCTTGGGATCAAGCCCAGAGTTGGGCTTCCCGCTCAGTGGGGAGCCTGCTTCTCCCTCTCCCTTCCCACTCATGCTTGCTCTCTCTCTCAAATAAATAAAATCTTCAAAAATAAATAAAGTGACAGGTCATGAACCAGATTCTGAGTGGCAGGGCGTCTGTTTACTAAGTGTGTGTGTGTGTGTGTGTGTGGTGTGTGTGTGTGTGTGTGTGTGTGTGTGTGTGTGTGAGAGAGAGAGAGAGAGAGAGAGAGATGTAGGGCCTTCTAAAGCACAGGCCCAGGGCTGGAGCCCCTCGGACCCACATATAAGGACCAAACTGCAGAATCTCCATACCCCTGAGGCATGGGGTAAGTCTGAGACGACTCCAGGGAATCAGCACTGGTCTCGATGGGCCCCTGTCACCAAGGGCCTCCAAGAGTGTGAGCCGTCACCACACCGAGTACAATTTTAATGTGTCACAATCGGTATTTTTCTGTTTGTTTCTTCTACCCAACTACTTTGCCTGCTTTCCAAATGAACAATCACAGGATCTGTTCCTCCACAAAAGGAAAAGTGGCTGGACTTACCCAAAGGCTAATTTGGTTTCCCGCGTGGGGCCTCTCTGACTTTCAAGAGCAACTGTGACCACGCAGGCCTCTTGCCTTTCCAGTGACTTTAGAACCTGGTCTCCAATTATGAAGGAAGTACGAACTCACTCATGAGCGGGAGTCAGAGCATGGGTAGGTGAGCCTCTCTGCCTGAGAGTCTCCTTCCAGGGCCAGACCTTGAAGAATCTGAGTCTTACATCAGTAAGACACCAAAAATTCCCTTTCCGGGGGTTACTGACAACCCCCCATAAGTCCTAGTCACATGTAAATGTAAATTAAACAAGTTGATTTCCTTCCAACACCTAGCACAATGGATAGACTGAAGAAATGGAAGCTTGGAGTGGATGAAGAGGAAGAAAACGAAGTAAGTAATTTGGGTGTATTAGTGACTCCATGGATCAGAGCCCACCTGGTACCCCCAGACAGACCCCTCAGTATACAGCACCAACCCCAGCATTTCGTCGCATTGCTTTCTTAAGTACAGATAATTTCCCCAGCTTGAAGGACACTGCGAGTCTTATTCTTCCTGTATTCTCAGTTCCTTCCAAGAGGCATTCGATAAATACCTGCTATCTGAGAAAAAATGCATTCATGCATGGAAACAAGGTGTCTCCTGCAAAATGAATCCAGTTTCTAAACCAAGAGTTTATAAACTAACTTGTGGAATGTGATGTATATGGAAGCAGGGAACTCCCTGCCCTGAACGCCATACCACACGGGGTCTTGCTTCCTAGTCACTTACAGACACTTCTCATTTCCTGTACTAGAAGCTTCTAGGGAGCACACGGTGGTGTGGGGGGCAGGGAGGTGGTACTCCTCACTTTGAGGCCGAGAGCAGAGGCTAGCAAGAAACAGGAACATCATACTCGTTTTTGGAAAGAATCAAGAAACAAAGAAGAGTAACAGTCACTCAAGGCAGGCTTCTTACACATTAATGTGAGNTACTCCCCTCACTTTGAGGCCGAGAGCAGAGGCTAGCAAGAAACAGGAACATCATACTCGTTTTTGGAAAGAATCAAGAAACAAAGAAGAGTAACAGTCACTCAAGGCAGGCTTCTTACACATTAATGTGAGCCTGCCTGAGCTTGTAGTTGAAATAGTAATGCCTGTTTGCTAAGAGCCTGACTCAAATGGACAAAAGACAGAGGACAGACTGTCCTTCGGGAGGACAAAAGAGGGCAGGCCAGACAGAACGTTAGTTCTGAGAGCTCCGCGCTCTCAGGGCACCTGTGTCTCTCAGCCCTATCCTGGTCCCAGCTGCAACGGAGACACTTTCATCCCTCTCTCTCTCTCTCTCTTTTAATGACAAACCTGCAATTATTTTTTTTTAATCCCAGTGACTGAAAAAGTTTCAAACCTGAATATGCTCGAAAGTACTTAAGCTGTATTCACCACGAGTCCCTTCCTCCCCATTGACCCTGACATCAGTAGTCATTAAGGTTCGTTAACTGGTTGATCTCTTTTTTGTGTCCATCAAGTCATTAATCCAAGTACCGGGTTGGCATTTACTTGCCCACTTCTGGAACTCACTTTAATGTCAAGGGCATCTCCATTTGCTATTCCCCTTCCCTCTATCAATCTATCACCCAGCTCACCTCACCCCTCCCCTAAGAAGCTGTGCAGCCCTCCCAGTTCATACCCCTATAGGAAGAGGACAGGAGTCCAGCAACCCGCACTCCCTGTGCGAGCAAGAAGGGGAGAGGAGCAGGAGAGGGAGAGAAGCAGACTCCCCACTGAGCACAGAGCCAGACGTGGGCTGGATGCAGGGCCCGGACACAGGGGCTCCACGAGGGGCTCGGTCCCATGACCCCGAGATCATGACCTGAGTCGAAATCAAGAGTCTGACATTTAACCAACGGAGCCACCCAGGCGCCCCACTTTACAGAACTTTCTGTCACAACAGTACCCAGTGTAATTAGCCACTGCCTGGAAACGGTCGCTGGCCCTTCACCCCACATTTCTTCTGGGGATGGCAGCAGCGAGAGAAAAGGACTCTGTCCTTTGGAGAAGGCTGGGGTTCGTGAGTTGCCATCAGCACAGTGGGACGCAGAGCTCCCTCCCTGCAAGAAGGGCTGAGCCTCGGGGACTCGCCTGCTGGGGTTCTGTGCTCCCAAGCTGCTGGGGTAGGAAAGGCGTAAGCAGGTGTCGTGTTTGCGTGCGGCCCACAAACGTCGACCGTGTATCCTGAACTCCCAGTTCCTTCATAGACCAATGTGTGAGGCAGCCTGGTGCCGCTGAGCTGGGGTGCCTGCGGCGAGCTGGGGGTACTCAAATTCTTTAACCAACCAACAGAACAGCACCAGGTCAAACAAACAAAACGTATCCTGGCCACCTTGATCCTGGCCACCTCTCTAGGCTGTGCGTTGTGAGACGTGCTTGAGGGCTCAGAAAAACATCAATACTCTGTGTGCCCCAAGGTTAAAAAAAAAAATCGCTTCTCTCTTCAGAGCCATCTAAGCTCACATCTGAATGAAACCACTTCAGGAACGAGCCCCCAGTCGCCGGAAGCAAATTAAAGTGTTTCTCCCCAAACTATCCCTTCTCTGGAAGGCGTTCAATCCGGAGGTTTCTTCAACGTTCTGTTCTAAGTAGTCGCGTTTTTCTATATGGAAAAGACAAGGACAATCTCAGACCGTCCAAAGGCGTCTAATCTTCCTGTAACAAAAGTCCCACGGTTGTCAAGTGTGGCCGTGGCTCAGCCAGCTGCCCCGGACGACTCTATATTTTCAAAAGAGCTGTTACAGTAATCTGTCCTCCTCCACAGCCGTTTGCTCTAAGAGCCTCTTGGCATATTGTCTCCGCGTGTCTGAAAGGCTATTTCTACCCACAATCCCTTGATTTTGGAGCCGCACATTAGCCTGTCATCAAGGTACTGTTGCTAAAACACACGCACACACACCAAGTAGCCACTCGCCTTCGGTTTTCTTTTGATTTTTAAAATAAACGAGGGGCCCGAAGACATGATGATTTTCCAGGTTGAACTGCTTGTTTAAGATCAAATTTCACATCGCCTGCTTATTACAAATGGCCAGGTGGAGCATGAAGAGAAATCATGTTTGCAGTTTGGCCTCCCGCGTTATTTATGTTGGAAAGCTGGAAAGCTGCCTCACGGGGGAATATTCTTGTGAACGTTATTATAAATGGCATCACGGCTGTAGCCCAGCATTTTGGCATTTGGCACTAATCACTGATGTGCCACACGTCAAAAGAACTAAATCTATACACGCTCAGCGTTACATATTCATGTGCTGTGAGAGGAAAGCAAGGGAACTCCTGACAGCCGTGCAGCGAGAAAATGAACAATTACGTGCACATTTTCCCCTTCTCTCCAGGGCCCTTGGGATGTGGCCGTAGGACAGGAAGAATGAGTAAAGGGTGATTCAGAACTAAGTAAGGCCTTCAAAAGAAAACAATGATCGTGGACTTGGGGGCCTAAGGCACCAAGTTGGCCGACTTTTTCTTTAAAGGGCCAGGTAGTAAATATTTTAGGCCTTAATAGGGCCACGTAGTCAATCACATATTCTTTTTTTTTTTCCCTACAATTCTTTAAAGATGTAAAAAAAAAAAAAATCAGGCCTATGTTATAGGTATCACGAACTATAAGAAACAGGCCTTGCCCATGTGTTTGCTGGCCCCTGGCTTAAGCAAATGAAGTGGTTGTGCACTGGTGACCTCAGGCCAACACGGTAGGTTAAACTCAGGAAAGCAGCTCAGGATCCTCTTGTATGAGTCGGAGTTATGACCTGATTATTCATAAGCATGAATCAGACGCACCTAGTCGGAGCTTGCTTATCTCTGTCCACCCCCTTGAGTGCAAGCATGATCTTTCTGGCCAGGAACTGAAAATGCCCCTTCAGATTCAGCTCAAATGCTGCTTCCTCCAGGAAGTCTTCACTGACTGTTAGAGCACACTCATCCCTTCCCCTCACTCCTGCCACTCCCTGGTACTCCAGGTTCTCCGTGTGTGGCACTATTGCTCATGACAAGGGCTGCTCACCTCCTCCTAACACTTTATGCTCCAGCAAACATTTCCACCATCATTCTCTCACGCGAGCTTCAGCTGTAGCCAGAGAGAGAGGCTCTGAGAGGGCGAGCATGTTGTCCGAGGTCTCACTACTAGGAGGAGACAGGTAGGACAGGAATCTGAGGCTATCTGACTCCTTTCCGCTCTCAGCTGTCTCCTCCCTTCACCTGAGGGTTTGAAATTTCCTTCAAGTCTGGAACAAGGCCTTAGATGCTTCTCTGGAGCCTTCCCAGACAGAACCAGGTCACTGCGCGCCCAGCACATAATGGCTGCTCCGTAAGACCTTGGTTTCACTCAGAGGTGAAGCCCAGGCACGCGGGCTGAGGAGACATTTAGAGACCCTTACAGTGCAGGGCAGGAGAGGACCGTGAAGTGGCCACTGCTCGCACCCACCCACAGGCCCGGGTACCCGTCTTCAGACACAAACCGGTCACCTCAGGAGGGGACACTGTGGGGGCAGACCCAGGGCCACACCTCACACTTTCTGGTGTCCTCCGAGCCCCCGTGCCCCCCACCACACACACCCTGCCTCTCTCTTCCCAAGCTCGTTCCCGTGAGAATCCACAAGGCTTATGGTATAGTGCAAAGCTTTTCAACTGTGGGTCAAGTCTTGCCCGTGATCACAAAATCAATTTAGTGGCTCGGGCTGCCATTTGTATTAATGAAATGAGTAGAAAACATCAAATGGCATTTCACATTCTCATGTAAGGGCGGGTGAATACTGCTCGGTGTAACTTCTGCGTGCTGTGTGTGCAAGTGTACACGTGTGTGTTTGTGTACTGTCTGCAAGAGAAAAGGCCAAGGCGCTCTCAACAGTGGCAACACCACAGGCTCTGGCCCTGCAGCCCAGGGTCAAACATACCTCTGCGGCTTAATTGTTGTGTGACCTCAGGCAGGTTCCTTAAACTCCCTGCATTTCAACTTGCTTATCTGTAGAGTGAAGAACTATACCCACCTCAATGGGTCTTCGTGAGAATTCAATGAATGGATATGCAAAAGTTCTTAGAACACCTAGAACACCAGGCACAAAGCAAGTACTCCGAAGACCACACAGTAAGCTAACAGGATCAGCACCAGATCCTTCCGCTACCACCCCCCCAAGATGAGGGGTGTTGTTATCCCATTTGACAGAGAGAAATAGAGGCNGTGAGAATTCAATGAATGGATATGCAAAAGTTCTTAGAACACTTAGAACACCAGGCACAAAGCAAGTACTCCGAAGACCACACAGTAAGCTAACAGGATCAGCACCCAGATCCTTCCGCTACCACCCCCCCAAGATGAGGGGTGTTGTTATCCCATTTGACAGAGAGAAATAGAGGCAAGAAGAGATGGGCAAAGCTGAGAGCCAGGCCAGAACACAGAGTTTCCACTTCTTCTGTACCCACAAGACAGCATGATCCCATATCCCCGGAATTTCTTCCAGCCCAGGGGGCTCTTTACTAAGTCAAATATAATTGCAAATATTACCTGCTACCAACATTCCACTGCTTTGTGATGAGGATTGATGAGACACTGTCTGGAAAGTGCTCAGAGCACCGTGCAGACAAGTGCAATATAAATTCAGAATGTCATTTTAACGTTCTCGTTATTATTATTAAAATGGGCAAAATGGAGAGAACACGATTTCAATGCCACGAGTTTTAATGGGTGTCAGGAATGTGGATTCTGGGAACAATTGGTTACCACAGCGCCTACATCTCAGATCAAGTAGCATGACGTAAGTAATGTCTAAGCCATCAACTTTGTTTATTTCACATTGAAAGTCATCTTTCCCTCCCTGGGCCAGAGGTGTTTTTGTGTGTGTGTTTGGAAATAAAGCTCAGCTTGATGACACTCTTCCAAAAATTCATTTTGATATATCGATTGCCATGGCCAATAACGCCCTGGCCTTACAGGTGCGTGAGGAAAACATCAACACGTCCATCAACAGCTCCCACCCAGAATGGGCTGCCGGGGCCTGGAGCTGCTCTTGCCCTTACGGTAACTTCCTACAGAAGAAAGGTCAAAGGCAAACAATTTCAGAAGTGTAGGGCCCCCAGGGAGCTTCTGAGCCAGAACCTCTCTAGCTGGGATGAGCACACATCTAGGACTATCTGAGAATGTTCCAGAGGCTCCTCAAAGCCATCAAGAATCACCTTCCCTGGGCTGCCACTTTTACTCTGAAAAGGAACTGCAAACATGTTTATGTTGCACCTGGCAATGCTGTATGATGGAATGAAATGCAAACATCCATGCATCTTTCCAGTAGAGAAGAGCCTTCACAGATTTTCTATTCCATGAAGTGCCGGAGACTAGAACCCGGATTCCCCTTTGGTGTCATTTCTATGGAGACTTTTCAGACAAGCTCAAATTCACCCCCTCCATCTTCCTCAAAGAGATAAGCTGAGATGCACAAGGATGATGCACCTGTGGGCTTGCAAGAACGAAAGCAAAGTCCTCTCCAGTCCCCAACCAGAATTCTTCCTGCAATAATGACAAGGTCACTGTAAGAAACTCGATTTTATGGAGCTCCTACCTACCTCATGCCAGGCTGTGCCCTGAAGCCTCCACTGATTTCCCACTGAAGCTCAAATCAGCCTCTGAGGTCGGCGTCCGTCCAACATAGAGACGATGGAATTGAAGTTCTGAGTCACTGTGCCCAAGGTCACACACACTTGGAAGTGATGGAAAGGGGATCCGAACATACGCCTTCCGTCATATTCTACAGCATTTCCTTGTAACTCAGGTTATGCTCACGCACCACGTTCAATGTATACTTTCTGCGTCCGTGTGCCACCTTACAGTGCACTGAGAAAGGGCCTCCCGGAACACCCGGTCCTCACCCCCAGAATCTGTAAACGTTCCCTGATAAAGACAAAGGGTCTTGGCACATTTGACTAAGCTAAGCCACAGAGATAATCCTGAACAAACAGAGTGGGCCGTAATGCCTCAGACGGACCCCTAGGAGAGGGAGACACAGAGATTCGACACGCGCAGAGGAGAAGACGACGAGAAGATGGTGCAGGGAGAGATTGGAAGATGCTGGCCCTGGAGACTGGAGTAACGTGGCCACAGCCAAGGAGGCCAGCTGCCACCAAACTGGGGGAGTCAAGGGGGCAGTTCTTCCTCTGAGCCTCCAGCGGTTGTGCATCCTGCTGGCACCTTGACTTCAGCCTGTAAAACCCACTTCAGACTTCCGGCCTCCAGAACTGGGAGAACACACATTTCTGCTGTCTTGAGCCACCAGCTTTGTGGAACTCGTGACAGGAGTCACGGGGAACGAACACACCACTCTTGCCATCATTGCACCACTCAAGACAGAGTGTTTGCACACTCACGGCCTTGTCCTCTGATGGTGAAGGCCTCGCGGGTCCCATTCCCACCACCTGTTCTCTGTACACAGCTCACATCAGGCCCCCCAGAAAAGGCTCAGGGTGCTTGCGACTCCCGCCCTGGAATCACCAGCAGGAGGAGAGACCTGAAGACTGCGCTTTGGAGGGCGGCCTCCTTGCTTCTCACCGTGCTGGGAGAACGACAGGGACTGCCCCAGGGATGGCATCTAGCTGAATAAAAAATCAAAGTTTGAACAGGGTTACAACATGAAACTAAAACACCTGCTCCAGTAAACTCTTCACAAGTGACTTTTTTCTTTCTTAAATAATGTTTTCGATTTCCAGAAGGCAATGACTGCGGCTCATGTACTCCCTATTTTACATGGTAAATACACTTGCCCTCAAGGGTGGGCTTCGACACCTGAAACAAGGAGTCCTGGCTGAAGGTTAGCATCACAGAAAGACCTACGAGGAAAATGCCCGAGGAAGCAAAGGGCACGTGTGACCTGGAGGCACAGCCGGAGACCTTTGTGTTCCAGGCTGAGGTCCAGATAGAAACTGATTTTGTGGTGATGACAAACTACAGTGTAATACCTGTTCAGCGACCCGGGCGAATGAGTCAGGTTCCCAGGCAGGAAACCCGCCTCATGGATTTGGCATTAACCGGCCTCCCAACACAGCCGCGTTTTGGAAGGGAGAGGCCCTGCTGCTGGTCCCTTGTCCCTGTCCCTCCAACTACCTCACACACTAAGATGACCTGACCCCTGTGAAGCATCAGCAAGGACTCAGCAAGGGGCGGGAGAGGATACAGAGGGATAAACCACAAGAACAGAGAACCAAAAAACTCAACAATGATGGCGCCCATCACCACATTTTGCAAGGCCCTGCAGGAGGTCTGTTGTTTCTGTTTCTGGGCTCAGTCACTGGCTTTCCTGTGGGGACCATGCCTCTCCTCACATGGAGTCTTGCTGGCACTGTCCTATTTCGTAGCCTCCCCAGGGAGCACAGCACAACCCAGGCCAGCCCAGGAAGAGTCACCCCTGAGAATCTGACCTTGGCTACAGTGACAACAAAGATGGGAGGATACCTGAAGCTAATCTCACCCTGTCGGTGGAGCAGGCTATCCACAAACTTCTTCCCCTAGATCCCTGAACAGCATGGTTCTTTAGCCTTTCCTCTGGCGCTGTGAGCTACAACTGATGCTTCCAGAAATTATCTTTTTCTTCTGAATACATCAGGATCAGGTTTTGTGGCTTGCAGTCAAAGAACCTTGGTACAGCCACCCAAAAGGTCTCCAGGCCCAGTTTGTTTTTCCAGGCCCCTCCTCCCCAGCTCTCAGTCCTGGCCCCACACTGGCATCACCCACAGAACTGATATAATACAGATGCGCAGAGCCTCATCCCCAAAGATTCTGATGTAAATGGAGAGGGGCATGGTTTAACACTCCACATATGATTCTGTGTAGCAGGGTTGACAACTGCCACCTCTCATATTGCTTCACAGCCAAACCTGTCCATTCACCATCATTAGGACGCATGGTACCAGCACCCCTTCCACTCCTATGCTCCTCACATTGACTCCTCTGCCTGCAACACACACCAGGGCCTCATTAGTCTTCCTGCACTCCTTCCCACCACTCCTCTTCTCTAAAGCCTTCCATGGCTCACCACTGCCTCTAATACCTGGTGTGAATCCTTTACACTAGCCATTGACTTCCTTCTTATTCGACTCCATCTAGCTTCCAATCTAGATTCACTATTTACTGCTCCCCGTTAGGCCCCCGACTCCAATCCAATTGTTCTATTACCTATTGTCTGGACTCACAGAGTCCTGAGTGCAAACAACAAAACCCACTCCAGTTTACTGGAAATGAAGTGATTGGGGGTTTTTTGTGGTTGTTTTTGTGTTTGTTTTTATATAAGCCCGGGGAGGGCCAGAGAATTGGGTACACAACCAAGAATGACATCAGACCATCCCACCAGAATGCCCATGGAGACCCTACCACAGAGGCACTGACAACACCTGGCCTAGGATGCTACCCTTATTTCTTCTGTCTTTGCTCTAAAAGTGACTCTGCTCCCTCTCAATGCCACTTTGTCACGCACTGGCCCTGTTCCCAAGGAGACTCCGTGTGGTTGCTGCTCCCTTCCATCACTCTCTTCCAAATGAGCGTCTCATGCCAACACAGGTGATTGATGCAGCCCAGGCCACATGCTGCACCCTAGCTGCAAGGGATGCTGGGAAAGCAAGTTTCTGACCACTGCCTTTGGGAAGCAGGACCCAAAGAGAGGGAAATCCTCCAAACACAAGAAGGATATTCAAAAGCTGCCAGGTAGCCTAAAAGCAAGACAAACGCACATGAGGCTTGGCATTATGGTTTCTTTCTTCCCCATCCCTCACTGCCCAGAAAATGGCCCCCAGCTAGAACACATCCTCTCTTAAGACACTGCCTTCCTATTTAGGGAAAGAACATGGACTTTGGAGTCAAATCCCGGCTCAAATCTCAATGGGTGATGACTTTGAGCAATCCTGAAAAGTGGATATAATTCTACGCTCATGATGATGGTTTGATACACAGGCTGGCCCCTTGGCTGGCGGGTCCCAGTCCCGGGGCAGCCGTGGCAGCACAATGCTTGAATCTTCAAACCACATGAAGAAGGGGAAGCCTCCCCCCCACATTTGACTGAGATTGAATATTCACTATTCTGCAAATGGAGGCCGGGGTCCAGATTTTTTTAAAAAGTAATGTGGGGGTGCCTGGGTGGTTCAGTTGGTTAAGCATCCAACTCATGATTCCTGCTCGGGTCATGATCTCATGTGTCGTGAGACTGAGCCTCTTGTAGGGCTCCGTGCTCACCAGGGAGTCTGCTTGAGTTTCCCCCTCTTTCCTTCTCCCACTGCCCCTCTCCCTGGTCCTGCTTGTGTTCTCTCTCTCCCCTTCTCTCCCTCTTTAAAACAAATAAATAAATAAGTCTTTTAAAAAATTTTTTTAAATGGTGCAACGTAAGGGGTGCCTGGGTGTTTCAGTCAGTTAAGCTTCCGACTGCTGATCTCAGCTCAGGTCTTAATGTCAGAGTTGTGAGTTCAAGCCCTACATTGGGCTCCACACTGGGCGTGAAGCCAATAAACAAACAAACAAACAATAAAAATAAAAATAAAAATACAGTAATGTGAAGTTTCTTGAGGCCAAGTGTCCTGGAGCAAATTCCTACCTGTTAGAACTACACAGCAAGCTGTTCATAGTTCTTATCACAAACAGTGAGTTTAGCCATTCCCAGCTCATCCTTTTTTGTTCCCTTTGAGTTAAAGAATCCCCTCTGAGTAGATGAGGGCTTCTCATACTTTTAACATGTGTAGCAATCACAGGGTCCTGCTTACAATACGGATCATAATTCAGTCGGTATGGTGTACAGCCCAAAACTCAGTATTTTACAATTTCCCAGTTGATGTCGATGTGGCAAATCCACACACCACACTGTGAATATCAGGGTTGTAGACAACATCTCTGGGGCAAGTGAAGTCCACTTAATTACACTGTGAACAATTCTGGAGCCCAGAACCAGCTTACTTCACAAGCCACCACTACCCTCACCCTTCATCAAGAGTATTTTTACGTTTCCTTCTATAAAGCTCCACATCTATGCCTTGACGCCCCAACTCCAGAAATACCAAGTTCCTTGAAGGGGGAAATCAATGTTGATCTCTGCAGTCCAAATGATACCATGCACATTTTAGGCTTTCATAACTACTTGAGAAATAAACCACCACAATGGAATTCAAAGGTCTCTTGGAGGAACAGACAAAAGTCAGTCCAGGAAGGCCTCCCAGAAGAAGTGGACCTTTCAAGAGATTTAGTAGTGAGGAAACAAACCCCAAAGCCAAGAAGGAAAACAGCCTGCTTCCATAGAAGTTTCCTTTATCCTCTGGAAAACAACCTTCAATCACCAAGGCATCCCATCCGCCTCCCCTGTAGAGACAAACTTGAACTTAAAAAACAGTGACAACCCATCAGCTACCCTTTAAATAAACAAAATATGCAGCTGTCATTTCAACGCGGTATTTAATCCTTCAGAATTGCAGCGTATAAAAAGCAAACCCATAAATTTCCCAGAAAACTTTGTTTCTGCAGAGTTTATCATGTCCTCCAAAGAATAATAATACATAAAGTCAAAGACCAAATGACTTCAGCTCTCCCCAAACATCCCATGTGCAGTGTTTTATTTCTAAGGTAATTTGAATTTTTTTCCTGCCTTCTAGAGAAAGAAGCTGGCTTTTCTCCACAAGTTCAATGAACCTCATCGCTCCCAACTGGGCCTGACTCCCATTTCTGCATGCCTTTGGTTTCATAGACAGTTAGACATTTAACAAGTACAATAGCAATCTGACACTGCAGCCTTGCCCCCGGTCCCCATCTGTCAGATTCTGGTAACGCCACTGCTCTCCAAGTACCCAGCCACCCTTGGGATGTGCAAAGCAGTGTGAGGAGACACCTACAAAGTCACCAGCTCCCAGAACGGCTCTTCCACACGGGAAGTGCAAACAGGAAATTTTGTCAAGTTTTTCAATTGGCAGAAACCCTCATGTCAGAAAACGGTCAAGTTTGTCAGCCCAAGACATCTCTCTTATTCAGACTTGATTTTAGCATAGGGTTTGGCTCCCTCCCCACCTTTTTACACTTGGAGCTGGTAAGGGAGGCTCCAGGAAGCAGCAATGCAGCCCAGACATTCTTCGTGTCACCAAAGATTTATTCAGCACCTACTAAGTGCCAGGCTAGGAGGAAAAAAGAGCTATCAAAAGGATGGTAATTAGAAGATCAATCCATTACCATCTTCCTCTTTGACAACCGAGGTATCCAAGAGTCCAAAAAATCCAGCTGCTGGGACTCAAACCCACACATTCTGAATTCCCCAAATAAGAATCTAAAAATCTAATGAAAAGTCTTTTTTTTAAAGCTTTTATTTATTTATTGGAGAGAGAGAGCGCAGAGCAAGTGAGAGAGAGAGAGGCCAGCAACCACAAGCAGGGGGGAGGGGCAGAGGGAGAGGGAGAAGCAGTCTCCCTGCTGAGCAGGGAGCCCGATGTGGGACTCGATTCCAGGACCCTGGGATCATGACCTGAGCCAAAGGCAGAGGCCCAACTGACTGAGCCACCCAGGTGCCCGTCTAAAGAAAGTTTTATGGTGCCCTGGAGCTTGGTAAACTTCCTATTCATGGAGCACTTCACAGGGCGTCAGTAAATGAGATCAGGGGGTCAGTGAATCAATGAATGGTGGGGCCGGGGGTGCAGTTCTTGGAAGGTGAGACTTATCAGAGATAAGGTTCTAGAGGTTGGGCCTGTCTTGAAAGAAATAACTAAGGCAGGACATATGTTTACCTTGGAGCCCCCTTATCAGAGTTCAGGAAGTATATTGGTTTTCAACTGTTACATAACAAATTAATGCAAACTTAGTGGCTTAAAGCAAATCTATTTATTATCTCACAGTTCTATAGATCAGAACTCCAGCCACAGCATGGCTGGGATCTCTGCTCAGGCTCTAACGTTACTGGTCAGGCTGAGTTCTCTTCTGGGGGTTCTTGCGGGAGATCTGCCTGAGCCCATTTGGGTCCCCCTGACCTTACTGGCTCTTGGCTCCTTTGGGCTACCTACATTCCCTACCAAGGGTCCCCTCAAACTCCAAAGCCAGTGTGGAGAATTTCTTCCTCAACAAACCCCTCCATCAAACCCCTCTGAATCTCTAACTTTCCCTGTCTGACCTCTAGGCCCAGATTTAAAGCGTCATTTAAAGGATTTTCAAGGAAAATCTCCCTATTTTAAGGTCAACTGATTTGGGACCTTAATTACTTCTGCAAAATCCCTTCCTGGTAACACCTCAATTGAGTAAGTAGAGCAGGTGTGCGTACAGCAGAGTCCAGGAATTTCCCAAACCAGCTGTGATTTCTGCCTACCATGGGAAGGGAGAGGAAAAAGGCAGATAAAGCCACAGTAACTTCCCAAGGATCATAGTTTATGTGGTTTCTCTCCTTTCCAGGAGCAGCAGCCAGTCTCAGGGTATTTCAATCCCTGAACCTACAAAGTGCACAGCCACTGCGTCCCCAGCCCCTGAGTAGGGAAGGTTGAAAAAAAGGAGTGTGCAACGTCCTTGGTCTCCTGGAGCTCCAAGAATAGTCGGGGACCACATCTATGCCCCCATCTGAGAGATGACCGAGAGGGCTCCTCATTTGTGGGAAGATCAGCGTAGGAGGCATCACAGAAGAAGAGGGGACTTGCAATTGTCTGTGAGGACAAGCAGGCCACTGCACCAGAGTTCGAGCTACTGCGACCTAGCTCAGCAACCTGGAGCTGCCTCTTGACTTGAGCCGAAGCCAAGCCTGGCAGCTGGGGCCTCTGTGCTGGGCAGTCACGGGGATGAGTGGAGGCAGAGTCAGTCTCTGACCACCGAGGTCTGCGACAGCAGCAACACTTGAACAAACCGAGAACCAGAGGTCTGGCTAATGGCGGGAAGAACTAACTGGCAACAGCTGCTCTACCAGGATTGTGGCCCAATGAAAGGTTTTCTCTTTTTCCATCTGGGAGGGTGTCTAGGCCTATATGTTGACTCCAGCTGCACTGCAGGAAATGTGTCACCCCAGGGGCTGCACCACTGACTTACCTGTACTGCTTTACTCCTTAACATCCTCCAACCGCTTCCAAGGAGGAAGTTCAAGCCCCTTCGCAATGGTCTTCCCTGGAACCGACTGTGCGGTGGCGGATCTGGGCCACCAGGCTGAGCTGGCGATCCAGTAAAGGAAGACACATACAGTTTAGTGGCCCCTTTGCACCCCTTACTACAGCCTAGCTTTCACAACAGTCATCTAGCTGGAGAGGTCAAGCAATCCAGCTTTTGGACTAAAAATGGATCAACCACACCTTCCTACCAGGCAGTTCCTGCGTCTTGTCCCCTTGGAGTGAGAAGCCTCATGGCTCAGACAGGAGGGGGTTGGCTACAAGTGCATGCAATATAAGGGGCAAGAGAACACATACGGGTTGAATATTTTTTAAATATTACCCCCACTGCATCCTCTTCCCATTACCCTGAGCACCCCCCTGTTAACAAGTGGCAAAAGGGCCTGCTAAGAAATTATTGTGAGAGCTGTCTCACTGCATTAACATCTTGTTAAACAGAGCTTAACAAGGACTGTTAAACATCACCCTAATCACTTTCATTTCCTGGTTACTTCTGGCAGGTACATACGGTGAAAGCTGGTACTCAGGGGCTGCTTGACACAGACTATGTCTCTGATCAGGGGAGAGAAAATCCTAAGTGTCCTCCATGGTGGCCTGACTTTCTGGGAGACTGGCAGGAATCAGATTCCTAAAGAGAGCATCTTTAGGTTCAGACTGACCAAAAGGATTGTGAGATATGACACACTTCTATAGGTGCACGTGCCCAAGGCAAAACAGAACATCACTTCCCAACGCCAAGCTGAGACTCATTTGTTTAGTTATTTGGTCCACAAATAGTCATTGAACATCTGCTGTGCGTGGGGACTATCCTGGGATGGAGGTACAGCATTGAGCAAAATCAGGGAGAGCTCCTGCTCTCAAGGAATTAGAAGAAAGACATCAATCAAACAATCTCACAGTTCAACTTGTAAAAGAAAAATTAGGGGAAAAAAAGTAAAGAAGAAAAGAAATCAAAGTAAAATTTTGACTGTCAGTCTTGTTTCAAGGAAGGTTTATCACATCTGGGAGGATGGGCCAGGCTTCCAGGGGGCAGATCTGAAGTTGTCAACTCAGTGAAGGGGCCAGATGAGAGGGCAGGTAGAGCACCGAGTAAGACAGAAAAGTATTTCAGCCAGGACAACCAGTATGCACCACGGCTGGGTAGTAGGAGGGAGCCTGACCCTGAGCCATTGGAGGAACTGAAGGGGGCTCAGTCGGGTGGAGCAATTAAGGGGTGTTGTGGACTGAATCTTGTCCCCTCAAAATACACACGTTGAAGCCCTAATCCCCACTGTGATTATATATGGAAACGGGACCTTCAGGGAGGTAATTAAGTTAAATGAGGTCATCAGGGTGGGGCCTAATCCAACAGGACCTGTGTCTTTATAAGAAGGGATACTAGAGGTCTCTCCGTCTCTGTCTCTGTCTCTCTCCATGCATGCACAAAGAGGAAAAGCGAAGCGAGGACTCAGTGAGAAGGCGGCAACTTGCAAACCAGAGAAGTCTCACCAGAAACCAACCCTACCAGCACCTTGATTTCAGATTTCGAAGCTTCCAGAACAGTAAAAACAGTAACTACCTGCTGTTCAAGCTGCTCAGTCTGTGGTGTTTTGTCATGACAGCCATGCTGACTAAGATTAGGGGAGAACTGCCTTCCATCAAGTTGGAGAAGCAGCTGACCACGAGGGGCCTTATGTTAAGGATGTTGGTCCTTGACTAAGAGCCATGGGAAGCCACTAGGAGGTTCGGATTTCATGGGGCTGGGGTTGAGGGCATCAGTTAGATCCCTGTGGCTGTGGCATGAAGAAGGACAGCTTGGACAAGGGCAGGAGCCGATGAGGCTATTCCTCCAGTGAGGACACATCAAGTCAAGGTCTCTTACCTGGAGAGCACATTTGCTGGAAACAAAGTAGGAAAGGCATTCCAGAAGCTCAAGCTCTTCAAAGGTGCTTGCAGAGAAAGGTGCTCACCAGAGACAGGGCCCAGGTGAGGCCGTACCCTCATCTGTTTACAAGACCTGACGGCAGCAGTGATGACCAGTCTTCCCTCCAGTACTAAGAAGGCAAGGAGTAGAGGTGTCCCAGGGTTGCAGAACGGCAGGAGAGGTGGACAGAAGGAAAAGGCAGCGAGAGATGACAGCGTCACCCCAGTGGCAGATCAGGGGACCTTGTCTAGTGGGGCAGGATGGGGTTGCTGGACTCCTAATTCAATATTCTTCCTCTGTGCTGTCTCCACTCACAAATGATTTTATTCTGAGTGGTTTTAGCATTAATAAGCTGAATACTTTGCTCAGCTGAGGCTTCTGCTGCCTTATTACACTTTGGCAGCCCCCATGAGGCATGCAACTAAGACAGATGAACAGGCAAGCTAATGAATGGGGACTGGGGTTCCAATATCCCCTTCCACGGGAACTATGCATCTCTCCAACAGAGAAATGAAATCTTTGAGACAGCCTGATTATAAAAATAAAGCAGCATTATTATATTTGTCTGCCAGGCTGATCACAGGACACTTGAATTTATGACAGATTTCACAAATAGAAAAATACATATAAAATACTATTTATTACAGCTACATCTACACCAATAAATTCTTTTCCAGAATAGAGGTGGTAACCTGAATACTTGAGGCAAAACGTTTTCCCCGCAATATCCAAACATTTGAGTCAAAATAATATCTTACATTTAAAAAGTCACTAAGTTAATTTTGGTGGTATTTCCTTGCAAGACTGCACTGGCAGTAAAGAAACAGCATTTGATAAGAAATTTAATGACATAAACATGCTTGTAAGACCAGTTTTTAAACTAGTCAAGAAAAAGCAACTACAATTGACCCCTGAACAGCATAGAGGTTAGGCACGCCAACCCTTACACACTCAGAAATCTGCATTCAACTTTTGACTCCCCCAAAACTGAACTACGAATAACCTACTTTGGACCAGAAGACTTACCAAGAACAACCAGATGATTAACTCACATTTTATATGTTATATGGATTATATACTATATTCTTACAATAAAGCAAGCTAGAGAAAAGGAAACACTATTCAGAAAAATCATAAGGAAGAAAAAATACACTTACGGGACTGTACCGTATTTACTGAAAAAAAAATTCACATGGAAGGGATCCACGTCACTCAAACCCTTGCTGTTCAAGGGTCAACTGTATTTAAAATTCGTTTGGCACCTTAGAAGCTTTGTAAGGCCTCCATTTTCATGTAATCAGTTGATATACACTAGGGTATAGGGACTGATTTTTCGATTACTTATATTTTGGGGCTATGGTCTGCACACAAGGGGCAGAATTTCATGAAATCAGAGACCAGGGAGCTAGAGAAACACATGAATCACAAGGGAAGCCACTGACAAAGGAAGGTCTGGCCAAATTAGACCAGTTAATCCTGAAAGAATGGAAAATTGACAAGAACGATGCCAGGAGAGGCACTTCAGTGAGGGTGATTTAAATAGCAAAGAATTCAGAGAAGCCCTTGGGAGAAAACCCTCTGTACCATCTTGCTGAGAAAATCAAACACAAAGGCGATCACGTAATTTTGTCAGAAAAATTATGCCCTCAAAAAAAGCTGCACTTGTGTCATTCTGGAAAAATGATTATGAGAATTAACATATAATTATAAGCTATGTTTCATAAAATAGAAGGCAAATTTCTTTTCATGATTTGCCCTTTTGTTATTCATGATGAAGTCCCAATCAAACCTCTTTGCACATGAAATCTGGGACTCAATTCTAAGGAGCTAACTTTAACAGTTCTTTTTAGGTACTAACTGTCCTCAGATAAAGAGAACCCACTGTCACCATCTCAGCTGCCCCTCCCCACCCCACCCCCCGACTTGCATACCCAGGAGACATGACTGGACCTCTAAAGCTGGGGTCTGAAACCCAGAGGACGCAATTCTCAGCTCGCTCTCTCTGCTTCTCCCTGGACACCCCATACATATCTAAATACACATCAACCTTCTTTTTAGAGCAGGCCATTATAGCAGCAACTCTTCAATCTTTTTTCTGCCCAGATACACACAATGGATGATGTCCATATTCAAGATATTCTCCTATAAGCCACCCAAGTTGACACTGCAATTCCTGCCCTACATTCAACTCCCCCTTCCCTGACTCAGGAGGGCAAATCAGAATGCAAAGGGTGTAATTATTACAGAGTTCTGAGTCTTGTATAATGTTTCTTTAATTTTGTAATTTCACAATTATCTGTAAAACTTTTTCTTTTCACGACTACAGTGGAAAGCCAATCACTGCCTATAGATCTCTAAGAGGTAATTGTAACCTAGTCCCAACCACCTTATGCTCCTGAAAGTTACTAATTAAAACTACACTTCTTTTAAACTTCTCTGATGTCCCACTTTGAGTGGGTGACATTTGACAGCAGGCCAGGTGTGCAACAGACACAAACATGGGAGTCCGAGGACCCAGATGTCACATGCAGCGTGAATAACTCCAAGTGAGGGTCAGAAAGATAAAACGGAAGGTCCGGGAAAACCTTTGGAAGGAAAGGTTTATGTTGCATATCCTTAACATCCAAGGAATAAAGAGCGAAATGCAGTGGTTCCTCTTCTCCGGACCAACAACCTCCGGCATCAGGCAAGTATTACCGTGACCATATTAGCCGTAACCTTGCAAAAGGAAACAAGCCTGGTACCAGTTTCTTACTGAGCTGACAAGAGGCAAGACACACTCACGTTTCCCAGAATGTGCACTTTCACATTATTATTGTTTTTCCCCGCAAACTGCTTGAGAGCCAGGAGGCGTCCCCGCCTCTCTCTCCCTGATCTCCCTGATTTCCCAATTTGTTTGCATGATCCACCCGGCCCAGCACCTCCACCAGACTGACGCATGATAGTAAAAGATGCAGAAAGGGAAATTAATATTTTCTACATAGACTCCCTCATCTTGAGTAGATTTATGAATTTTGCTTCTGTTGTGCAGAAGTTAGCATTTTTAACAAGGAGGGGGGAAAAACCTTAATTGTTTTCTTATTGCCGCAAGAGCTCCAAAGACATCTTGTGCTATGTCGTCATTTACATTTCACATTAAATGCAAAATATGTTTGAAAGGAGCAAATATTTGTTTTAATTTGATACATCTGTTAACTGAAATGCTAAAAAGACAGCTAATCACTATACTAAATTCAGCGATTTGTAAACAACTTATATATTCAGTTGTTCTGGGTTAAAAGTGCCCCAAAGCCCAAGTTTTATGAAACCCACCAAGTAAATTGCATTGTATTAATCTGATGGAGGCAGGCCATGATTTCTTCCTCTTCACTCCATTAATTTATTTCCTAACTTGAGTTAATTAGTGAAGTTCCTATTTTTAAAAGCTCTTTGAAATTCACTGGGAGAGGGGGACATTTGCAAGAACTGATTTGAAAACTCACTGCAGAGGAAATGAGCTAAAATACAAATGGTAAATTCCCCTAAGACATTATCGCACATGGAGCACCTGATTGCCAGTCAACAATCTTCATGCCTGGGAAAGCAGTGGGCGATTAATATATAGTTGTTATAAGAAAGAAGGAGAGAACTAGAAGGAAAGAATGAGAGCAGCAGGGAGAACAAACTCATTCCAGGCAATTGCTAACTGGATGAGATGATCCCCAAGGTCCTATTCATCTCTAAGTAAAAGTCTGTGGCATTCCAATTGGATGCTACAAAATGAAGACTGACTGCAACTTGGAACAATACCCACTGGGGGAAATAAAAAAAAAAAATACCCACTATTCAGAGAAATAATAATAATAATAAAAAACCTACAGAGATTGGTCCAACAGAGAACAAAGATAAATCAATTATTTTTCCTTGGTCAAATGAAACCTTAATTCCTAAATTAGAGGGGGAGAGAGTACACTGTGCTCAAAAAAAAGGCAGGGGGAGGGAGGAGGGATTCACTCACACTAAAGTATAAATTACTGCTCAAAGTTTAAGATGTGCCTAAGGGTATATGGGGGAGGAGAGAACTGGCCTTTCAGTGGATGTTCAAGCCAATCTCCTATCCACTTCTTCCTGGACTACTCTGGGCAACAGGAGGTGGGTGAGAGAGAGGGAGTTGGGTTGGGTGCCCTTCCCAAGTCCCCCGGATGTCGACACCTGCTAGACTCCCTACGCCAACTTCCACAAAAGCTGGCCCGAGGAGGCAGAAACACCACCCACCTAATCTAGGTAGCACCTTCCTTGTCAAGTCCTGTTTTGTTTCATTTTCCCTTCAACAAGAGCCACCAGGAGCCTCTCATCTCCTGGCCCTGAGAAGCAAGGTCAGAGTGTGGGAACTGTACTTATTTGAACTAGATCTTCTCTTCTCTAAGCCTCAAATTCCTCTTCTATGAAATGGAAGTTATTAACCACCTAGCACAGCCCCAATGCCGAGTAGGCATCCAGAAATTGCAAACCCTCTCATTTCACACAGGCCCCAAAAGGTCAAGTCAGCTGTGCGGTCACAGCAGAAGCCAGGGGCAGAGCTGGGACAAGACCAGGTTCTTTCCACCCCTCTTCAAGTGCCTTCAAATTTTTCTTCATGTCAGTCCCCTGGCCCTGAAAGCTGTTACTCAGGTTTCTCACACCAAAACAAACAGCACCATGATTTCTTCCTTTTCCTGATGCCACACTGGAAAGGGCCTTGTGGACCGTGGGCTCCTTCTTCCCTGACACACAGAAAGACCTGACTTTAAATATTTGCACCAGGAGAGTCTGGCAAACAAACAGCTTTCTCTGCACGGAATTGAGTATGTTGGATGATCAATCAAGTCCCAGGAATCTGGGACACCAGATTGTCTGGATCAAATAGGCGGGCAGTCCCTGCCATGTTTCCGGTTCCAATAAGGAACAGAGCCACCACAGCGGAAACTCAAGCTCTACCCTGAGGAGTGCATGTCTGAGAGCTCCAGTTTCTTAAGACTTGGGTAGGTCACTGCTGGGGGGGGGGGGGGNCCTTGCTTCTCCCAAGGAGAAAAATGGGAACAAAATCGAATTGCCAGAGGAAGGTTCTCCAGGGTAAAGACGGGCTGGAGAAGAATGTTCCCTTTGATCTCCACAGAACTTGGTCCTTCTCAGAGGACTTTCACCTCCCCCCTTCCCCCCGCCTAATCCGACCCTCACATTTCTCAGTATATTGAACTCCGTTTTACTCAAGATATTTTGAACTTGCCAGAGTCACAGCGCTGTTGTTCTGGAACGCACCCAGACGCTGACTCCCAGTCTAGTGCTCTTCTCACTGTAACCCAGGTTCCCAAAGCACAGAAAAGCAACATTCAGATCAATGCTCCTCAGTCTCGGCAAAGGAAGCGTACACCTTTAGGGCAAGACTGTGGTTAGGCGGCGCGTAGGCGGTGGCGCGGTGGCGCGGTGGGGGAGGGGGAGCCGGCGGGGTGGGGGAGGGGAAGCCAGCCCCGAGGAGGCCCTCCACCCGGGACTCACTCAGGAAGATAATGGTCTGCCTCCTAGCTGTCCTGCTCTCCTCGCTCTCTGACTTCTTCAGCTGCGGCTGCCTTCCCTTCCCGGCCAGCGTGCCCTGGCCGCTTCTCAGGAGCACCTGCATCATGTTCCAGCACATGAAGGCCACGGAGACCAGGACCAGGAGGTAGAGAATGAAGGCGCTGAAGATGCTGGACTGGAACACGGTCCAGCGGCTGGAAAGGTTGGTACAGATGGACATGTTGGAGGTCTCGGGCTGCTCGTGGTGGCGCGTTTGGGAGCGGTTGCAGGAGAGCCCCCGGTGGTTGGGCACGTTCACCAGGGGGTACTCAACTCCCATGGCAAAAAGCAAAGGCAACGCCACCAGGGCCGAGGTGACCCAGACAAAGCCGATCAGCAGCTTCACCTGGCAGGGCCCCGACACGGCCTTATACCTGAAGGGGTGGCAGATGGCGACATAGCGCTCAAAGCTGAGCGTCAGCACATGCAGCAGCGTGGCGTAGCTGCAGGCCTCGAAGAGGAAGGTGTGAATCTTACAGGACAGGGCATAGCTGGGCGTGGTCAGGGGGTTCCAGATGATGCTGTAGAACTCCATGGGCATGCCAATGAGGAAGACCAAGATGTCCGAGCAAGCCAGGCTCACCATGTGATCCGTCACCTCCTTCTGCAAGTAGCCTTTCTTCTGCAGCACCTGGGTGACCCGAATGGTGACGCTGTTCCCCAGAATGCCCACCACGAAGATGGCCAGGTACACCAGGATGAGGGTGATTTTGATCCAGGTGGCCACCTCGAACTCGGGGACATGGGTGTGATCGATGACAGAGAAGCACTCACTGCTGGGTGCCCGGTGGGAAGCCATGAGGATGAAAGCCACGCCACCAGGTCCCAAGACCTTTTCAACTTCCCGTCCTCCTCCCAGCAGAGCCCAGAGTTCGGGGCTGCAACTCACCAAGGTGGGCCCGGGGCGTTCTGGCTCGCAGTCACCTGGAAAAAGTAACTTAGTATTTCTGGTGCTTTCATGGAAACTTCCTGGAGTAGCCCAACCTAGCAGGGGCCTGGGAGGCGCCTGGGGGTGGAGTTTGGGGTGTGTGTGTAGGCGTGAGGCGGGGAGAGAGTGGAGGAAGGAGGTTCTAATCTCCCCGCGCAGGGAGTGACTCCTGCAGCACCCCCTCCCTCCTAGCACCGGTCCTTCTCCTCCTAGCCCCCAGCGCTCCCTGCCGGGCAGCCCTCCGCCCACCCTCACGGCTGCCTGCCACTTGCGGGCCCCTACCCACTCTCCCGAAGCGCCCTCTCCAGAGCTGCCAGGGGCCGACGGTCAGAGATTAATCATTAACCTGGGCTCGGCGGCCCCCGCGGCCGACCCAGTCCAGCCGCGGGGTTTGACTCAGCACGCAGGCACGGTCCCGAAATCAGATCTGGGCGGCGGAGCACCGGGCAACGGGCGGCCCCACCTCCCCCGCCGCCCACGCGGCCACGGCCAAGCCGGCGGTGACCGCCTGTCCCCAGTAGCATTCCGGGGTGGCGCGGCCCGGGGGAAGCTGGAGTGCGCTTCCCGACTCGCATGCACTCCAGGGCCGAGGCTGGGAAAGACGAACTTGCCCTCCCCTGCCGTGGTGTGCCCTCAAACTCTGTGCCACTGTCAGCATGGGGGCGGCTGGACCTGGGTGCCAGCCTCACGGCCAGCCGGTTGGCCCCGCCGCCCTGGGGGAGCGAGCAAGCGCTCGCCTCCTTGGTGCCCTGCCTTCCGATAATCGGGGTGTTTCCAGTGCACCGCTGGGCTGTGTGCTGCCTCACTAAGTCAGCCCCCAAGCAACCTAGTAGCAGCCCCATAAAAGCCCTGCCTTTCTCCAAAGCCTTCCTTGTTCTACAGACGGCCCTGCCCCGCTTTGCTGGGGAGGGAGGGGAGGAGCGCGGCTCTCTTCTCTCGGTTGCGCTCCTTGGCGCAGGCCCTTCTCCCCACGGCGGACGCAGGAGTCTTTAACTGGGGATAAGTGTATGGATAAGGACGTCACACTCCTCCAGGTTGCCCCTGATGGGAGACACGTCCTTTCGCAGGGAGCTGCGGCCAGGACGTCAAGGCCATCCCAACAGGACACAGCGTAAAAATGGCATTAAGGATCAGGACATTTTCCCTCTCTCCAGAGAGATGAAAACTTCTAATGGGCCCATTTCAGCTTCTAATTCCAAAACCATAGATAATGCAGGCGGAGCAGGAGAAGGCTGTCCACTGTGGAGTGGTTAGCACCTACAAGCCCCCCACCCCCAACAGTGATGGCCAGAAATTCCTCCCGGCATCCCAAATGCCCTTTGGGGGAACAAAATCGCCCCAGGTGGAAAACCACCACCTTGAAGGAAGAAAATAGATCCCCTTTATGTGTCCACGCGAAGGGTCTAGCTGAGGCCCTGCCCTGTGCTAAAAACCGCCCTTAAAATATCACAGCAACGACCCTGTGATGTGATTGTTCTAAAGATGAAGAAACCGGGGTGTCCAGAGGGTAGGTGCTTCCCCAGGACCATAAAAGAGTCAGCGAGGAACCTGAAAATTAGCCCACATCTATCACACACTGAGTCCACACTCCTAACAGGGAGGGAATTCTGGGAGCACATTGGAATCATAGAAAGGAGTCCTCAATGATACGCATTGAGATACAGGGATTGTATTTTCTTTCTTTTTTTTTTTTTTAAAGATTTTATTTATTTATTTGACAGAGATAGAGACAGCCAGTGAGAGAGGGAACACAAAGCAGGGGAGTGGGAGAGGAAGAAGCAGGCTCATAGCGGAAGAGCCTGATGTGGGGCTTGATCCCATAACGCCAGGATCACGCCCTGAACCGAAGGCAGACGCTTAACCGCTGTGCCACCCAGGCGCCCCGGGATTGTATTTTCTGAACCCAAACCTGGACACGTGGTTTGAGGACCTCAGGGAATATTTGATGTTGACACTGTTTAGGAAAAAAGGCGGGGGGTGGCTATATGGCCACTGGATCTTTACAATGAACATCATACCTGGCTCTAGTTATTTTGTCTATTTGTGCTCTCTTCGTTAAATTACAAACTCCAAAGCCAAGACCTCTCTCTTCTCCTCTGACACCTCTCCACAGCTCCCTCAATAGTATATTTTGCCAAACCACCCCTCCACGTGTGCTGTTTGACCTACTTGCTGGCTGGGAAACTCATAACTCATTTCCTTATTAGTGCGCTGTGCTTAGCTAAATGACCTCCATGGCCACAGAATACACAGGGGCTTTCATAACTGCACATCAGAGTCCTGAATGGACTGCTTTGCAAAAGGTGCTGGTGGTGTGCTATCCCAGAGAGACTGAGGAGTTCTAGGAAGAACCTTCCCACAAGCAGCAGCCCCTTATATACTCATCCCCAACCCTGCCCACTTTGTTCTTCTCAATAGAAAACAAGCTGGGAAGCCCACAAGCATTCAGCCCAGCCACAGATCCTTTGACCCTTCCTTTGGTTATTCCCTGAGCCCCTATAGCATGCCAGGCATTTTCACATAATTCGTTTCTTTCAATCCTCATGAGGCTAGAAGGAGGATATCATTATCCCATTTGCAGATGAAATGATTGAGGATCAGACGACTTAAGTGACCTGCCAGAAAGGGTCAGAGGCAGGATTCGAACTCAGGTCTACCTGGCACCAAAGCCCTTTCCACTCTGAAGTGCTCTCTGTGTGTGCAGCACAGGGCTGTGCCAGGCTGGACAGGGGCATGTTAGGGAAAGGAATTGTTTTTTCTTCTCTCCCCAGCAGCAGCATGCCAGCCATCCTGCAACATATTTGATAATTGCAATTTGTTCTGCTCAGACAGGATTTCCATTACTTGTCCAGTTTCTTTCATCAAAATTTTCGTTTCCAAAGTGTGAACAAAGATTACAAATGCATGGCCAAACAGTGAGAATCAAGCTAATTAAAATTTGTTCCTTACAATGCAGATGGAAACATGCATTTTGAACCAAGGTCCAGGAGAATTAAATTTTCATTTCACCTTTGCTTTTCCTAAGACCAGTTAAAAACTGTTGATGTGCTGTCACTTGGTGATAACAGACTGATGTAACACCTGGCCTGGGTCTGTGTAATCTAGACTTTTTTTATTAGCATATTGTAGAGAGGAAAAAAAAAAGAAATGGAATGGAAAGTGAGACAAAGAATACTTTAGGTACCCTTTGATATCATCTCTCCTCAGGTCACTCTAGGGTCTTCAGAAATTTGTACTCACATTTTACACGTTCTAGGTGACCTTTGAGGTCATGTAGGCTAGTGGCTTTCACATGTTTTTTTGGTACTAAATCTCATTTTTAAAATGAAATATTACACTGGCACCCAAAGTAAACACACACACACACACATATATATATTGTATTTTTATAAATTTAAATTATTTCAGATGCTCAAATTGTTAACATTTACTCAATCAGCAATTTATACTCTAAAAAGTAACACCTTGTTTACAAAGGTTAATGGTATAATCACAGTGACTATTCTAAGCTACAAAGAAAACTTCAGTAATTTTCAAAAAGTATAGCATAGACAACTTTATTTATAATGCAATGTAACTAAGAAGTAATAATAGAACCAGAAAACTGAGAGATAAAACTCCAAAACTCTACCATCTCAAAATTTTTAAAAAATCTCTGAAACAATTATTGGTCAGAGAGAAAACCTAAACCAAAATCTCAAAATATGTAAAGAATATTAAACACAAAAATACCACATATCAGTAAGCCAAACAAATCCCAAAGTCACACAGAGCCAGAAGATGCTGAGGTTGCTTCTTGCAGAAGTGAAGACGCCTCACTGAACCAAGGGCCAGCCCTTACAAGTAGGACTAAATTAGCCAAAGAGCTTAACAAAAATATTGACTTCGGCTCTCTAATATGGTAACCACTAACCACACATCGATAATTATACTTGAAATATGGCTAGTCCCAACTGAGATGTGTTGTAAGCATAAAATACACACCACATATTGAAGACTTTATATGAGAAAAAGAATGTAAATTTGTTTTTATATGTTGATTTCATGTTGAAGTGATACAATGGCTATAGGGGATTAAATAAAATATATTACTAAAAATAATTTATCTTTTATTTTTTTAATGCGACTACTAGGATATTTTAAATTACATTTGGCTTGCATCTGTGGCTGATATGGTATTTCTATGGAACAGTGATACTATAAACAGATAATGAAACAAAAGAGACAGTCCAAGAAAAAAAACAAATACAGGAATTCTGTTTATGATGGTGGTGGCATTTAAAATCAATAGGGGGAAAAGGATTTTTCTTTTTTTTTTTTTTTTAAAGATTTTATTTATTTATTTGACAGAGATAGAGACAGCCAGTGAGAGAGGGAACACAAGCAGGGCGAGTGGGAGAGGAAGAAGCAGGCTCATAGCAGAGGAGCCTGATGTGGGGCTCGATCCCACAACGCCAGGACCACGCCCTGAGCCGAAGGCAGACGCTTAACCACTGTGCCACCCAGGCGCCCCGAAAATGGATTTTTCAATAACTGTTACTGGGATAATAGGTTAGCCATCTTGAAAAAAGAAAGAAAGAAAGGTGGATACCTACCTCCACACTTTATTATAATAGAAATTCCAGGTGGATCAAAGATTAAAGTCTTTGGATTTTAATCATTAAAGAAATCATTAAATGATAGAATAAAGCACTGGAGAATTTTAAAAACTAAATTGGATTTTAATCTTATAAATCCTAGAATCTATAAAGAAAAAGGTTGATAAACTTTATTTCATAAAAATAAAGTTCTGCAAGGCAAGAAACACTGTAGCCCAAGGTAAATGACAGATTTCAACAGATTTTTCTCTAAAAACTTGGTAAGCTGATTCTAAAATTTTAAATGTTAAGAGCCAAGAATGAGCAAGATACTCTTAGGAGGTGAGAGGACTTGCTCTACCAGATATCAAGACTTATTATAAAGCTATAGTTTATAAGGCAGTATGGTTTTGACATGGGGATTGACAAAGAAAAGCATGATACAGAAGACATAGCATAGAAATAAGTCTACATGCAAATGGATAGGATTTATGACAGAGATGAAACTCAGTGCAGAAGAGATGGTCTTTTCCATTGGTGTAATAGTTGATGACTCTCTGAGGACTGAAGGTGAGGGAATGCCCTAATTTGTAGCATTTGTCAATATCCATGGTGCAAACACTCCGGCCTGGCTTATTTCAGGCTACCCAAACATTAGAAATATTCTCACAAACTCCTGAAATTTTAACAATCAGCTCTCATGAGTTCCAGGACACCACTCAATAAATGCTATTTGAGACAATTGAGTATCCATTTGGATAAAATCCATTAAGAAAGAAGACAGACAACCCAATTTAAAAAATGAGCCAAAGAGATAAACAGGCACTCCACAAAGAGGAATCCAGATGGACAATAAACAATGAATAGCTATCCAACCTCTTTAGTAGTCAGGGAAATGCACACTAAAACCACAATTAAATACAACTGCACACCTACTAGATTGACTAACATTCAAAGATGACCAGTACCATCTGTCCATGAAGCTGTGAAGTAATGGTGACTTGTTCATTGCACGTGGGAGAGTCAGTTGGTGCAACCACTTAGGAAAAAAGTTTGGCAGGGCCTACTAAAGTTACATATATACATATCTCGTGACCCAGGAATTCCACTCCTATGTATATACCCTACAGCTCATGTCACCAAAATGCATATACAAGTATATGTATAGCAACATTGTCAGTCATTACCTCAACCTAAAAAAACACCTAAATGTCTATCTATAGAAAAATAGTTAGCAAAATGCAGCATATTTATATAAAGAGCTACTATATAGCCATGAAATTAGATACAACATTGCTTCAAAAATAATGTGGTTGAATCTAACAACTATAATGATGCATAAAAGAAGCAAGATAAAAAGTATAAATATGTCTGTTTATGAACATTTAAACATAGACAAAAGAATAATATTGAGGGATATATGTTATATGGGGATACATACAATAAAACAATTAACAATTAAGCAAAAATGTCATTTCCATCACACACACACACACACACACACACACACACATATTGTATATTGTTGTGAGACGGGTAGGTGCTTGACCTAGAAAGGACATATGGAATGGAGATGAGAACTTCTGAGTGCTGCTATTTCATTTTTTTAAGATGTATTCATTTATTTTAGAGGAAGAGAGCACACAAGCAGGAGGGGCGGAGGAAGAAGGAGAGAGAGAATCTCCACAGTGAGCCTGGAACCCCACTCAAGACTCAAGATCTCATGACCCTGAGATCATGACCTGACTGAAACCAAGAGTCAAACATTTAACCAACTGTGCCAGCCAGGTGCCCCAATATCTATTTCTTAACCTGGGTGGGAATTACATGATAGTAATTACATCATGCTTTGCTTTATGATTTTTATTATGCAGTTATTTATGTCTTATGTACTTTATGGGTGCTATATTTCACAATACTGTAAAATTAAATTTTTTTAAAAAGGAAGAATACCCACACAGCCAGTTGGATAAGTTCAGTCAACCTTGCTTTTCATTCAGTAGGGTGACAGTGCTGCAGCCAGAACACTCTCAAGTGAAAACAGTAGTAACGAGTTCCATGATTAAACACCTACTGTGAACAGACACTATGCTTATTCAATGCTCAAAATAGTCCTGGAAGTTGAGTGCCATTATTCCTATGTACGTGTCTATAAATCACCCATCAAGTGCCTCCTCTCCAGCCTGCCCAGACTTGGTCTATGTTTACAGCCTGTATGTTTACAGCCTAAAGTTCTCACATTCCTTGCAGTGTTCAATATCTAGATGCATGTAGAAGCAATGGCAAGTTGGACCCTGAGAAGCAATTTTCATGTAACCTGAAGACTTCCTCCTTCCTTCATCCCTGGAATGCCATCTGGCAAACAGGATCCAGCTTCCTGGATCACAAGAACAAGGCTGATGGAGGCTTTATGAAATACGTATATTTTGGAGGCTTCCAGTTTCATAAATTCAGAGGATTGAGGTCCTGCCCATGGAACTTATGGAATGCTGTGCCACCTCAATACATAAGTGAGCCCTCACCAAGAGGCTCCAGACTTCTGGAAAATTATGTTCTCTCCTTTAAAAACGTTTTATGTGTTAGTTTCTGTGAGAGTACTGGCAATATGGTGCTATCTTTGGCCCTCCATCTTGTTCATGTCCTCCGGGGCCTATGTGTTCCAAGCCCCTTGGAGATTAATATACATACATTAGAAATGCCAACCAAGGCCAAAATGCAGAGAGCCCTACTTCGGCCCTCTGTAAATTTATTAAAGAAACATAGTCTCTCCCCTTCCTCATGCACAGATGGCACCACAAAATCGAACTAAAGGGAAGCTGTCAATCTGGAACGTGAAAGCCCTTTGATCTCACTACAGTGCCCTTCTGTGTGTCCCTTCACTCTATAAAATCTGTGGACTAAGGTCCAGACTTTGTGGAGAATAGTGTCCTAGCTGCCTGGATTGTCGCCCACCCAGTCCTCCCTATCGGGAAGTTACCCTGAACAAAATAAAACTTTGTGTAAACTGTGGAGAGTCAGCTGCTTCGTTTTCAGGTCTCAAAGGGCCTTCTCAGTGTGGGGGATACTTTTTACTTCCCTTCCCTCAACTTCTAACAGGTTCCTTCTCTTTTCCCAACTAGAAAAAGTGATTAAGAAAAGAAAAATTGTCCCCCTGGTTTGGGTAAGCTGATGAGTTACAGTTTTAGTTTAGCACATAGCGTTTTTCTTCCTTTAACTTAGGTATTTTAAGCTCATTAGAATGGGCTCCTTATCTGTAAGGGAGTCTCCCCATTACCTGTTAGGCTTTTCATCCCTAGGAGGTGGGAAAGAGTGGCCATTCAGCCCAGGGCCATCTAGGAGGAGACAAGTACCTATGTAGTCATTCCCATTTCTCCTTGCCCTATGTTTTTGCACAGTCGCTACAGGCCAGCATGGACTAGAAAACACCTACCACCTGGGCTGCTCCTAGCTGCATGCCCCGCACATTGCATGCTCAGAGCACAGGGAAACAGCACTGCCTCAGTTTTCTGTGCTTCTCCCACATCCAAACCCTTCTGAAGAAACAAATACCTCCAGGTCTTGATGTTTTTATTTAAAAATACCCCAAGCAAAGAACAAACTATCTTTTTTTGGGTAGAACTATTTTTCCAGCCCACTTAGGCAGAAACCTTGCAGGTCCCCAGCCCCAGTGATTGTTCAGGGATATTGTGATTTTCAACCTTGATGAAAATTTCAGTGATGTCTTTTGATAAAGTTAGGCTATGAGCCAACAGCTTTTGCTATGTAACCGACGCAAACTGATACAGGACTGACATCCTATTCCTCCATGGTCTCTTCTGAGAATGCTATAGCATGGTGATGAAATCAACAGACTCAGAAGCCAGAACCCTTGGGTTTGCAACTGGGCCCCTCCATGCAGCTTCCTTATGCCTTAGTTTCCTCACCTGTAAAATGCAAACAATAGCACTTATCTCCTGGGTTTGCTGTGAGGATTGAAGGAGTTTACAGAAAGAGTGTCTGGCATATGAACCCATATATGTGCCAGCTCTTGTCAAAGGAAGAATATGGCACAGTGGGTAAAGGCCTCACTGCCTGGGTTTGCATCTGCTACTCCCTAGCTGTGTGACCTGGGACACTTTTCTTACCTCTGTGCCTCAAGTTTGTCATCTGCCAACTTGAGGAAAAATAACAGTACTCACCTGAAAGGGCTGTTTGTAAGACCAAATGGGATAATATAGGAAGCATTTAGACCAATGCCAAGTGCAGGACAAGTGCCAGGCAGGAGTTAATTATCATTAATGTCATGTCCACAGTCCATTAGTGGTTGCTGTTCACACTGTGGCACCTGGGGCCCAGCAAGGTCCTGAGGCCCATTCTAAACACTGCAAGTTTCATTATGGTGTAAGCTAGGATTACTTGAGGGCCAAGTACATCTTACTGAATTCCACTTGAACAAAATCAACAGATAACCAGTTCAGCAGATCCTTTCTGGAAAGCACGGTGGAGAATATAAGGCAGGAAGACAGTCACTTCTCTGAAGGGGTGGATCTGCAAGTCAAGCCAGGAGCATGTAAATTGTTAGCTGTCCTAAGATAGCAACTGCCGGCTTCTTGGTGATGGCCGTAAGTGCTACAGATACTTAAACGTGGCATCTGTCCCCACAGCCAAGACAAGACTCCTAGTCTCTGAAAATCGGGACTTCCGTGTGACACGTGGGGAATCTTGGTAATAGCCCGGTGTTTCACCCAGCAGAACTCCCTGTTTTGAAACAGACCACACAACACACAGAACTTACTGCACAACAGGGACACGGGTTGTCCAGCTTCGTCTTCCCTAAATAGGAGCCTCGTGTTTTCTGCGGCGTGGTGGCAAGCAAGTGGCAAACAGATCCGCATACACGTGGCCTTACAAGGTTTTTTCCAAGTGCAGAGTGAAACGGCCACTCTGAGAGGATTCCAAGTGTGAGCCTAGTCACACTGCCCTCCGTGTGTGCTGGCGGAGTTACATGGCCTACTTGATGGGTTTCAGAATAGGCAGCACCATGGCGGCCATTTCCACCTAAGTGTAGGCTTCATTGTAAAGCCTTTCCAGGCATTAAAAAAACAAACAAACAAATGAAAAACAAACCAATTTCCTGAACTGACATCAGTTACTCAAAGCCACTGTTCCTCATTTTAAAAAATGCAGACAGCCCTTGTCCTCCAAGTGACTCTACTTAGCACTGGCCACCCCCCGGCTCCCAGCTATCAGACCCTCACTGGTCCTGCCATTAGCCCTTGCAGCTCATGGGGAAAGTGATGGGTGGATTCAAATGTACAGAAAGGAAAGAGCTGTGGGAGGCAGGGCCAGTTTACAGCCACTGCCTCAGGCATTTTAGCTACACTAATCTGTTTGCTGGTCGATGTCTACCTTCCTTCCTCAGCTTACATTATGGATGAAATGTGCATTTGTGGGCGCAAGCAGCGCTGTTATTCTTGGGATATTGTTTGTTCTGAGTTCCCAACTTGTGAACACAACCCATTTCAAGTTGGGACCAAAAGGAAACACTTTATTATTTATAATATCTTCCCCTGTTCTTACAAGCATCTTCTCTCCATTGGGGAATGTCTACAATTTGACAAATACGAGGAAGAACAAACCCTCTCATGCTTCCTTCCAACAGCTGTCTTACGGCAATAAACAAATTTCCCACTGTTGCAAAGGGGAAAGTAAAAATGAATAGAGGACAGAAGATATTAATCCAAAACTCATGTAGCAGCTCTACCCCATCTCTGTCTCAGAAATAAACAAAGTGAATTATATCCTCATCTCTCACCCTTCAAGCAGACTGGATGGAGACCCTTCAGAAGAAGAGACCAAGGCTCTGAATGGAAGCACCTAGCGGCTTGGGATCCATGACTATGAAAATTGTGTTTGGTCTGGATCCAGCATTCCCTGGCAGATGGAATCAACGCTAGGTGTTACGTGTTCTGCAGGAATCGACACTGTAGGGTTGACCTCTTCTTTGAGCTGGTGGGCAATAAACCCAGAGTCAATCTGGTTGTCCTCTGACAGTTTGGTACTCTGTGTTGTCACCAGTATATCCCATCATGGCCCCCCTCGTTATCACCAGCTCAAGTGTGCTAGAACGTGTAGGTTTGTACCAGCTGGAGATAGGCAAGAAGCGTGTCCTGTCTGGACTGGTTTGCCATCATCGCTTGGCTAGGCAGACAGGGACTTGTGTTTCATGTACTGAGGAACAATCAAATGCAAAGCCCTGACAAGTTAGGGAGATTTTTTTTTTTTTTAAATACACAAGACGCCCTTGCTTCTGCCTGCCAATCTTGCAGGCTGGTTGGGGATGCTGAACGTACACAGATACAACCTTGGAGGATAATCAGCAACCAGTAAATGAATCACCCTCAAAAGAGTAAAAGGACAGACTCTCTAGTATGACACTCAAGACCTGTTCCAACCTGCCTTCACCCAACTTTCTAACCTTATGGATACTATATGTGACAGCTTTTATTTTCCAAAGGTAGCCACCAGCCACTCCAACATTCATATACATATATATGACATATGCTATGTATAATACATATATGTGTATACTCACACACACACATGCACATACCATTATTATTATGGTGTGGCTTATTATGGTATGACTACCACTTTACCCCCGAGAGGTGGGGTCTAGGCTTCCTTTCCTTGCACCTGAGTAGGGACTTGTGGTCGCTTTGACCAATAAAGCATGGCATAGTGACGCTGTGACTTCCAAGCTTGGTCAGCAAGAAGATATATCTTCCTCCTGGCTCATTCGCATTAGAATACACATCTTGGGAGCCCTGAGTTACCACGAAGAAATGCAGTTGCCCCAAGGCTGTCATGCTGGAAAGACCTCACAGAGAGAGCTCAGAGAAGTAGAGAGACGTCCAAGGAGCCCCAGCGACTTCAATTCCCCAAAGGTTTGAGTCATCCCAGCCCAACCACCAGTTCCGTGCGTGACGCTACAAATGATTTCGGCCCCAGCCTTCAAGCTTCTCCAGTTGATGCAAAGTGCAGCAGAGATAGGCTGACCCTGCTAAGCCCTATTTGAATTCATATTCGTGATTGAAATAAATATGTTGTTTTAAGACATTAAGTTTTGGAGTGGTTCGTTATGCAGCCATAGAAACTGGGACACCCCACATCCCAACACTGTATTCTAGCAAGAATGGATTGCTGACGGAACCCAAAACCTAGTAAGTACTTAACAGTGAGCTCTGCCCACAGTGCACAGCCGCTGTAACAGATAGAGCTGGGGGAGGAAGCAGAGAAGAATCATCTATATCTATTTCAGGCTTGTTTAGTCCAGGAAGGATTCCCAGAGACGCTAAAAGTTACAGTTAGTATTAAAGACTAAAGGAGAAAGAGCTGGAAAGGAATTAACATTAGAGATGATGCTAGGTGCTTGTGTATTAGTACATATACCCATTTCTCTTTCCAGTAACTTTTTAGGTTATACAATATCATCCCCATGGCTGACATAGGGCTAGACATTAGTTAACTGAATTTTCCTGACTGGTACAGCTTTTCTTTCTGCGAGGCCATTACAACAAAGTACTCTAAGTTCTACCTCCAAAAGGACTTCAGTTTCTATCTTACAGGTGTTGGGAGGTTTTGTTTGGAGGGTCCTGATCGCTGCAATTGTCTGTGAAATGGTTTTGGGCAAACAAAGCAAGGAACTCATGGGGCTGCCCACCTTGGGCCGTGTAAAGTTAGTTTCTCTTCATCATTCAGGAGCGACCCCCCACTGCTTGAGGATGTGGCTGTTTTGTGGCCACTGAAGGGCCAACAGTCAAAGAAGACTGCTTTTCTATAAAGAGCCTCAGCTCAGCTTGCGAACACCTCTCTCTCCAATGCTTCATCTTCCTTCTTACCTTATTCTACTTTACTTTTCAACTGTTCCCTAGTAGAAAAGTCCCTAATTGGAAATTTTCTTCAAAAAGCCATTGATAACTAACACAGGAAAGTCTTGGCAATATCATGAATGTGCCAACAGAGGTATTCTCGGGTAAGGGAAAATAAAAAGGTTTGGAGCAAGACTACTCTGGATTTGATATTCAGCTCTACCATCTTATCCTGGGTTCATAACCACTGTCATCCTCAACTTCACCATATATAAATATGGAGTAATATATGTAATATGATACATATGCCATATATATCATAATATCATATATAAAATAGGAGTAATACCTACTTCAGAGCAATGATGTAAGAATTCAAAAAGGTATATAATACATAATAGTAGGCACCAAACCATAACACTTATTAACTAATAGTTCTTTTGTTTCCTAAAAAGTGAGAATGACTTCCTAAGAACTGGGTGGGGACTCAGGTCACACTTAGAGAAGCTTGAAACATGTCAGACTTGGTACCTGCCACACCCAACATCCCATTATAATTGAGGTGTTTAGGAAAGGAGTTGTAGTGATTTTTGTCTGCATGGATGAGTGGTCATTGAATAAACTGGGTAGGCACCAGACTCATTCCTTAGCCTGGCCAAAGATCTATGAGGCCCTGCCCATTGGAGGAATAGTAAGGAGCCAAATGAATGAGATTACTTCCTTCAGAATCTGAACCGGCTCTCTGAAGGAGGGAATAGCCAAGACAAGGGAGAAGTAGGAACGTCAAGTAACAAAGACCATGTGAGCCAGAAGAGAAAGATGAACGCACTCTGGAAAACAAGAAACCATGGATGGAGGCACCCTTTTTCTTGCTTCTAGTAGCATTGTTTCCTAGCACTAAGCCCCTTTGCCTTCGGTTGGCTTGAAAAAGTCTGTTTCTTGGAACTAAGCAATCTTTCACATATATTCTATTTTTTTAGATTTTATTTATTTATTTATTCCTTCATTTATTTGAGAGAGAGACAAAGAGAATAAGCAGGGAGAGCACCAGAGGACACTGGGATCATGACCTGACCTAAAAGCAGACACCCAACAGACTGAGCCAACCAGGCACCCCCAAGATTTTATTTATTTTACTTGAGAGAGAGCACAGAGGGAGAGAGGAACACAGAGGGAGAGGGAGAAGCAGACTCCCCGTTGAGCAGGGAGCCTGACTTGGGGCTCCATCCCGGGACTCTGAGATCATGTTATTCTATAACATACCTTAGTGGAATGAAAGAAAGTTTGCTCTTCTTTGAGAGAAACGGGTGTGCATTTTAGACTAGGCACTCACCATCTGCAGAGGCACGTGAGTAAAAAGACCTAGAGACCGCCTAGACTACCACCCATAGGAAACACCTATCAGTAGTGCGAGAATACGACTCACTTGCTACAGATGCTTGGGTAGTGGATGTTTATCAGGTTTCGTTCTGACTCAGCACGTGAACCTCCTTCCTAGTCCTTGGATTCCCCCACAGTGTGAGTCTTGGTGATGGGCAAGGAACAGCCAGTCATAACAGACAGATCACCTTCCTTCCCGAGCCCTGGCACGAAGGGTGTGGGCACATGGCCTCAGCTCAGACAGTCGAGGTCTCATAGAAGGATTCTGAATCTCGGATGAGTGGCAGATACATAAAAGATACCATTGCGTTACATGCGCAGTGGCAGCCACATATGACAGGAGTGCTAACTGGATTGGATGCCACAAGAGAGGCCGCAGTGGGAGCTGTGTCCATAAGCAGTGTGTGTGCCCTGGGCAGGTGGGCTGAGGGTCAGCAGGGTGTATAACTGCACAATTTCCTGTCAGTATTATTTCTGCTGTCCTCCCTCCTTTGGCTTTTCTCCTACGAGCTACCAGCCATCCTTCCCATAAATTCCTTTAATGCCTAAGTTATCCATGGTTGGTTTCTATTGTTTGCAACCAAGATCTTTTGACTGATACTTATTGCAAGGAAAATAAACAGTCTGGATGGGTATTACAGAAGGCATGAGGAGAGGTGAGATTGTAGCTGGGTTTTGTGCTCTTAAATTTTGGACCTCGCAAATGAAAATGAGGGACTGGCTGATGGCTGAGGCCTAGCCTGACATGCAGAAGGGATCAAAGAGAGAAACATTATTGGAAAGTCTACCTCCATCCATCCCACTGTAATGGATGCTGTGATGCGCGACCCGGGTCTCCTTCAGAACCAAGGCCCTCATTTCCCCAGCTGCCAGGAATATTGACTGCAGATGGATGGATCACAGCTGCATCCTCTCTGGGATTCATCTCAGCCAAAGGCAAAGGCATGGCAACGCCTCTTCCCCAGGGACAGTTCACATCCAACGATCGGTCCTGGTCTCATTTGGGAAAAGCTCTAAAGGATTCCCCCAGCCTCAGATCCCTCTGTGTGCTCAGCTGAGTGTTGGAGGTCATGGCGCCATAATTCAGCTGCTTCCTCTGCCCAGCTGGTCTGCTTCTCGCTCCCACAGGTCTTATTCCTCATACAAATATCCACCAAAGAGAGTTTTCCAGGAAACTCAAAATAAAATATCTACCTACTGCATTTCGGAAACCACTTCCCCTCTTCTCTGATAGGCAGAACCATGACTCTTGTCCAGCACTGACACCAGTGGTATTCTGACACCCAGCCCCTCTTTCAGACAGGTTATTTGGCTAGCTTGCTCACTGCACCCTGAGACTAAATCTGACACTAGAACTCTTCTGTGATAGTCCCAGCGGAAGTAGAGTATTCTGGATAACAAAAGGCTAGCCCATCAAAGAACTGGACTAATTTTGTTTCAAACCTTTAGAATACAGTTCTAAATGAACACTGTGATGTCATCGAATGTAGAGTAGGGAAGAGATGACAACAATTGACTGGTATGAGCCAGCTCCAATATGCCTTTGATATGTCCCTTTAGTAGATGACGGGTCAGAGGCTCAAAGAGTCTCCTTAGCGTGCTTTTACTGGCAGAACATAAAACTCTGACTGAATTGCCTTTAAAAATAAGGAACAATTAATACCTCACATAAAAAGAAATCTGGAAGCATCTTACTTCCCAGAATGGTTAACGTCCCTCTTCATATTCATCTCTGAAACCTGGAATCTTTCCATCTTTCTCTGCTGCCATCTCAGAACTCTGGCTCGGCATCCCTAACGGCCGTGAATGGCTGTCTCAGTTCCATACAACTAGCACGGACAAGACAATGTCCAATAAGCAAAAGAAACGACATAGTTTCCACGTATGTATCTTTTTTATGTATTTTTTTTATCAGAAAAAAAATTAGCACAAATTTCAGTACAGGTTTTAATACCCGTGTATTTCACCAGGCTCAGAACATATATACTGGCTCACATGCAGAGAAGATAGAATTTTCTTTCTTTGCACAGGAAGGAAAGTTTTCATCTTTTGCACACTTGTCTTCACCAATGTTCCCTGAGCTAAACGTTCCTGGGTCACATGAACAGGGAGACTGATGTGAGGAGAGCAAGACCTGCCACTTGTGCTGTTTCTAATCACTGACCAGCCATGTGACTTCTCTCTCATCTGTAGAAGCAAAAGATTAGATCAGCTAAGATACAAAACTTTACAACTTTATACTTCTACGATCAAATGCAACCTAGGATCTTATAAAGATAAGCCCAAGTAGGGGTGCCTGGGGGGCTCAGTCGCTTAAGTGTCTGCCTTCAGCTTGGGTTCCTAGGGGCCTGGGACTGAACCCCACATCAGACTCCCTGCTCAGTGGGGAGTCTGCTTCTCCCTCTGCCTCTCCCCCTGCTTGTGCTTGTGCTCTCTCTGTCTCTGTGAAATAAATAAATAAAAAATCTTAAAAAAAAAAAAAAAAAAGATAAGCTCAAGTCAAGGAAAACAAAATACTGAATGCAACACACCAAGCCCAATGCCAGAATTGTATCAAATCTTCCTTTTCTTTCTCTTCCTTCCCACATTGACCCTCTCCTACTTCTGTGAAACTCCTTAAAAAATTTTTAAATTTTGAAAATCAAATGAGAGTATATCAAAACATTGAAATGAACTTTTCCAAAAGTGTTCATAAGGTATTATTAAGGGGAAAACTGTGCTTTTGGAAGCAACGTGAAAGCTGGTGGAAGAAGCCTCAGGGTCACCATTGACACTTTTCGCTCCCCTGCCTTTGTTTATCTGCCGGTCATAACTGTTAGTAAGGAAGCCCCAGAGCATTCATTTGCTTACTTTGCTGCTAATGATGGAAAGAAATGGTTCCCATTTAATGTGGCAGGATCGCAGGGCGCCACCGGGCAAGTTTGCCAATCTTGGCACTTGCAGAGTCCCACAAAGCCCCCTGAGCAATCTGTCTTGTCAGCAAATTCTGCCTTGTCCCATTTTTCAGGGTGGCCTCCCTGCTCATTCATCCCTGACTCCCTGGTGGGCCTCATCCCTGGCAGTTGAAAGAAAGACAACACTGACAACTCAACCTAAAAAGTCACTTTGGAGGACAAGGCCTTCTGGAATTGAGACAGTATGTGAGTGTGGAAAGAACAGGGCATGTTATCCAGTAGCCTTCGGCTTAGGAGACAATTGCCTGGCGCTCCTACAAAGTATCGTTAATACTCTCAACCAATGGTAGAAATTATGTTGTGCCCATTGCACGGGTGTGTCAGCTCAAGGGCATTCAGTGTTTGCCCCAGGGCCCCCTACTGACCCAGCATTTGATTCAGAGCTGCCTTGCATGCAGTAAAACTTCTGAGCTTAATCCTGGAATAGGACCTTGAGAGAAAAGGAGAGCTAGAGAGAGATTTGAGAGTCATCAGCCAAGAGTCAATTGGTGGACCCAAGAATGCATGAGCTATCTTGGGATGAAAATCCAGAGAGAAAATCGAGAGCCAACAAATAAAGATGGGGATTTACCCATCAGGGGAAGAAGGATCCAGACAACCCAGAAAAACCAGAAGAGAGGTGAGAAGGGCAAAAGGGAGTGACAGTCACCCTACTTCTGATTTTCTAAAATGGGATTTTAAAAATGACAGAATGGGGGCGCCTGGGTGGCACAGCGGTTAAGCATCTGCCTTCGGCTCAGGGCGTGATTCCCGGCGTTATGGGATCGAGCCCCACATCAGGCTCCTCTGCTATGAGCCTGCTTCTTCCTCTCCCACTCCCCCTGCTTGTGTTCCCTCTCTCGCTGGCTATCTCTATCTCTGTCAAATAAATAAATAAAATCTTTAATAAAATAAAATAAAATAAAAATGACAGAATGATTTGTCCACCATTCATCAAGCAGTTCTGGCTAAGTGCTTATTTTGTAAGCTCACAAAATGAACTTCCTGCAGGACTGGCGTGGAAGAGCATAACCAAATGCTGTGGCTGTTGACAGGGACAGGTAGAGACTACAGAGAACCCATATGTGTCAGAAAGGGGCTGCCAGCACTCAGGTCCCCCTGACCATGGCCAAATGTTTTTTTCCCCAGAAGGAGCTGGAATTCTCAGTTTTTCATGTCCTGCCAACAAAACAGTTCAGAAGCTTGGAAGCAGTCTATAGGCACAAGTTTGATGACTCAGCACTAAAAGGGAGAGAGCCTATCTACCTTCAAGAAATATAAGCATCAGCCCCGAGATTTTGAGGTTCTGGGGATTCCTAGAGCCCAAAACTAAATGCTAATTTTTCATGTATACTTTTTAAATTACAGGGGGAAGTTCATGTATCATTTCTGTGACGTGATCTGATTAGGGAAAGCAGAACTTTGTGGTAGAAGTAATTAGTGTTCAGTCATGACTGTACCAGAGAAAAATGGCACTAATGAGGAGTGCATGTTATAATGAAGGTCAAGGGTAACATTCTAATTGCAGGTTGATGCCAAAGGCTGGAAACAGGACATTTTGAATGACATTTGAATGAACAACGACGTGATAGAAGGATAAAATGTGGGTAACAGTCAACGAGAAGTACAACCCAGGCAGCAAGGGTCTCTCATTTTNCCTGGAAACAGGACATTTTGAATGACTTTGTGAACAACGCCGTGATAGAAGGATAAAATGTGGGTAACAGTCAACGAGAAGTACAACCCAGGCAGCAAGGGTCTCTCATTTTCCCTCTCAACTCTCTCCCTTAATGGGTACAGGTCGGGGTTGACTAGAAGCTTACTACTCTTTTTTTTTAAAAAAAGATTTTATTTATTTATTCGACAGAGATAGAAACAGCCAGTGAGAGAGGGAACACAAGCAGGGGGAGTGGGAGAGGAAGAAGCAGGCTCATAGAGTAGGAGCCTGATGTGGGGCTCGATCCCATAATGCCAGGATCACGCCCTGAGCCGAAGGCAGACGTTTAACCGCTGTGCCACCCAGGCGCCCCCAGAAGCCTACTACTCTTTTGAACCATCCAAACCATTTTTTAAAAGAAGAAAAAAGAATAATTCAGGTAAAGAGAGTCACNTACCCAGGCGCCCCCAGAAGCTTACTACTCTTTTGAACCATCCAAACCATTTTTTAAAAGAAGAAAAAAGAATAATTCAGGTAAAGAGAGTCACTACTTAATAAAGCATAATAGAACTGACTATCTTGAGGGCTAAGGGAACTTTCATTTGGTATCCCATACACTTATGGGTTATCATTGACCCTCATCAGGCAATGGGTACAAGCAAAACAAATGTAAGATTAATATTCTGGATTGTTCTGTGTGTATCTATGTGCGTGTGTCTCTGTGTGCTTATAGCACATTTCTCAAAACCACATTCACAAGATTCCTTTGGAGGGAAGCTCGATCCACTGTCCTGCATTAGCTGCATTGTTGGTTGACAAAGACTAACAGCTCCAGTCCCTGTACTGCAATGGGTGATCTGTGTTAGGCTTTTCCTGGTCTATGGTTTCTGCCTACCTGCCTCCATAGTTAGGATCCCTGGGCCAGCTAAGCCCCACCGAGGTCTCAGTCTCCTACTTCCATACTCTAGGATTTGACATCAAGGCACCCTTGTTGTTAGTCGAACTCTCAACTCTTACCTTTGGCTCAGTTCGGAAACCTTATGCCCTGAGCCCTGCCTTGTACACTTCCCCTCTGACTTCCTGGATCTGGAATCCTGTCTTACTTTTGGAAGCAACACACTAGCCCTCCCCACCACCCCTGAAACTTCAATCCATTATATGGACAAGACTGATGACAGAATTTTCTAATATTTCATGTCTGCCTGGACTTTCCAGTATCGCCTCCCTTGGCATCCTGAGGTAATTGTCTGCCTGCCCAGATGCCTGCTTCCTTCTGGCACATCCTTCCCACAACTCCATAATCCTTACTGCAGGAACTGTACTACTGCATTGCCTTTGATGTTTGCTGGCAGGACCGTCTTGTATTCCAGCTTTTCACCAGTCTTTGCAGCTGGGCTGTCTCCCTAGCTCCCACTTACCCTAATGACAAGTTCAGGTTCTGTGTCTGCCCCTTCCTGGCCTCTATGGCCCAATGCAGTTAACCAGACCATAACTGGTTCTGAGTCAAGGTAGTACCATGGGGAACTGATACCATGAGACCAGATCTGCTCACCTCCTTTCATTTTTCATTTGAACTTTCAACATTGAAATGTTCGATATAGAATACAAAATTTCCTGTTAGGCAAAGAAAATAATAACAATTATGGTACTTTGGGGCATGTTATAATGATTTTGACTGATACATTTTGCAAGACTTACAAATGAAAGAACAGGTATAGCTGATGCTGACAATGATAACAACAACATTGTCCCCAGGAGATACTGTTTATTTTTTCAGAACTGCTTTCATTTAATTCGTTTAACAAATATTTACCAAATACCTACTATAACCCTTCACTGTATCAGGTACCAGGCTAGCCCTGGAGTAAACAAAGAACAATAGGACAGTAAGACAAAGTCTCTCTTATCAAAAAGTTTATACTCAGCCGTCATTTAGTACACTGATGTCCTAACATTTTTTCAGCAAAAAAATTAATTTTTCATGTGATGATTTTACTTGGCACCTGTATCAGTCAGGATGGGCATAGTTATGCTGCAGTAACAAACAACCCCGACACTTGTGTGGCTTACAACTACAAAGGTTTACAACTACAAAGGTTTATTTCCTATTCATGCATCATGCCCATCACGGATCAGCTGAAGCTCTTCCTCGTGTCCTCTTTATGTCATGACCAAGGCTGATGGAGCAGCCTCTGTCTGGAACATTGCTTGTCTCACAATAGAGGAAAAAGAAAGTATAGATAAAAATATAGAGCCCATACCCTGGCTCTTGCAGCTTCTGCCCGGAAATAACACATGCCATTTTTACTATTATAAATAATAGAGGAAATCTCACGTCCAAGCTTGGCATCTTCAAGGCAAGGAAATATAATCTTCTCCAGGAAGGTGCTGCAAATAATTATGAGGAATAATGCCCACAGCATCACAATGTAGAAAGTAAATAAACAGATTGAAGCAGCATCTCTCTTCCTGAGGAACCTCTGTATAATCTTAAGCCTCTATGGAACTCAGTTGAGAAACCATCAATCAATGATCTAATATGAAATGCACAGAAAGCCTATGAAGGAAGTAGGGAGATTGTAATTATGCCCATCTGAAAGGCAATGCAACCCTCTGAGGCCCAGGACATTTACATAACTTCCCAAAAGGCGGACCAGGATGGCATGCTTGTGCCTCCTACTTCATAGATCTTCCCATGAGACCTTACTTGAGCGCGTGGTCCTGTACACATGAAGCCCTTTGTCATGATAGCCATGGAATCTCTACAATGCAAGAATAAGTCTCCTTATCCACTCACTTTGGGCCCAACTGCACTTTGTCCTAGGTGGCCAGCTCAGACAAAGGCCACACCATGCAAAATCTCTGCAGAAATCTTGGCTTGGCTTGACCTTTGGAGTGTGCTTACAAACATGTTGAGAAGCAACAGACAGATTGCGCTAGCTCCACCACCAAACAATTCAGAAAATGAGGCTTAAGGAAGGGTTTAAAGGGAGAATAATTCAGCCTTAAGAGATGGTAACAGTAGTTGGGTAACAGAGATGAGTAGCAGTAGTTTTTCTTATCTAAGATTCATTGCTGTTTATTCTTTGGAACAGAAGCCAGGCTTCCTTTAGCAGAGGGTTATTGAGTACCAACTATGTATCAGGAAAGGTAATATAAGTTAAGAACAGAGATGACTAAGACACAGTTCCTGCACCCAGAGATTTCAGAGGAACAGGAAAGATGACCTTGGCAATGATGCTGAATGCCATCACTGTCTAGACAGGTCCCACAGGATGCAGCTTCTGGGAGTGGGAAGAAGAGAGAAGGGAGCACCATTGAATTGAGAGGCCAGCATTTATGCGGTGAGTGAGCCACACGTTTACTGGCATCACCTTTACGTACAAATGATTACCCGTGTGTAGGAAAGGGCCTGGACTCGAGTCAAGGATCAGACTGGACTTCCAGTCCTCTCATTTATTTTCCCTACAATCTTAAGCAAATCTCTAAGCCCATTAGCCTCAGTTCCTTGTCTGTAACAGGAAATAAGGAAAACCTACTGTAACTACTTCACAAGGTAATAGGGCCAAATGCATTGTGAATGAGAAATTGCTCTGTTAAATGTGAACTTGGCCTACCTTCATTGTCATTCCTGAACACAGCCTCAGCACACACAAGTCATCTTGGTTTGACTGGGACTTCCTAGTCTCAGTAGTGACAGTCCCACATCTCAAGAACCTCCTCAGTCCCAGATGAACCTGGTCATTTGGTTTTTCTATCACATATTCTGAAAGGTGGGGTTGTGAGGTCCCTGCTGACCATAACACTGTTCTAAAGTTTTCTAAGGTGTATTATTCAGTACATTTCAGTACTTTCACAAGATGGTGCAACCATCACCACAATCTAATTCTAGAACATTTCCATCACCCCAAAGAGAACTCATTAACAGTTAGTACCAATTCCACCCTCCCCTCAGCTCCTGCCATCCACAGATCTACTTTCTATCTCTATATTTGTCTATTCTGGACATTTCATATAAATGGCATCAAACAATATAAGGTCTTTGTGCCAGCTTCTCTCGTCTAGCATAACGATATCAGGCTCATCTATGTTGCAGAATGAATCAGTATTTCATTCATTTTTTTTAAAGATTTTTAAAAAATTTATTTATTTGACAGAGAGAGAAAGAGAGAGGGAGAGACAGAGAGCACAAGCAGGGGGAGTCGCAGGCAGAGGGAGAGGGAGAACCAGGCTCTCTGCTCAGCAGGGATGTGGGGCTCGATCCCAGGACCCTGGGATCATGACCTTAGCTGAAGGCAGATGCTTAACCGATTGAGCCACCCAGGCGCCCCAGTACTTCATTCATTTTTGTGGATGAATAATACTCATTGTATGGATAGACCTCATTTTGTTTATCTACTCATTAGTTGATGGACATTTAAGTTGCTTCTAAGTTTTAGCTACTACGAATAGTGCTCCTAGAAATAGTTCATGTACAAGTTCTTGGGTGACCATATGTTTCCTTTTCTCTTCGGTGGTCATCTAGGAACAAAATTGCTGAGTCGTGTGGTAACTGTGTGTTTAACTTTTTGAGGAACCACCAAACTTGGCCAAATCAGCTGCAACATGTCATGTCCCACCAGCGACGTATGAGCATTCCAATTTCTCCACATCCTCGCTGACATTTGTTATTTGTCTTTTTTATTATAGTCATTCTAGTAAGTGGAAAATAGCAACACATTGTGGTTATGTGATATGCATTTCCCTAATGGATGATGATGCTGAGCATTTTCCATGTTCTTATTTGGCTATAACACTTAAATTTCAAAATAAATGTTCCTGTCACTGTCCTGAACCTCCTTATTGAGAACATAGGAGCTCTGGCAAGCTACTAACCCCTGTAGAGAGGAATAGGCTTCTGTCTGCGTCGTACTCAAGACAAGGCTCAAATGCCTGTCCACGGCTACAGAATAAAATCCAGATTCTTTCATGGTATCCAAAACCCTTTACTATCAATCTCTGATTTACTTTCACATCCTCAACCCCTTTTTTCCCTACATGAAGTCTCCACTCCAACAGAGTGGATCTATTTATTATCCCCTGGAATACATCACTTTGGATCAGTACCCAATGGGAGTCTCGTTCATAACTCAAGAGTGTGAGAAATGTCACATCTTCTCACTTTCTATCAATCGATATATTCTATCCCTAGCTACTTTCCTGTAAAACTGATGAGAAATTCTGCTTCAGTTGTTCTGAGGATTCTTCTGAATCCTGGAAAAACGTCAAGTCTTTGGGAACTTATACTTTGTCAAAACATGGAGGTGAGGTGATGGACTACGATGATGAAGATGACCACAGAGACAGCCACTGTCCTGGATCTCATGGCCCCTTCCATTCTGGTGTTTCTTCTAGGCATGCCAGAGGCACTGCAGTCTGCCCGTTACTTGTCTAGGCTACAAACCCTGTGCCTAGAAGCTGCCCTCCCTGTGAGAACCACCCCCTCCACACACGCACAGACACAGAGCTCTGTCACAGGACTGTACTCATGGAACCTACAAACACTCTACTTCTCTATGGAGAACTTCTCTCTACACACATCCCTCCCCTGCACTTGGGAAACCCCAAGGGGAGGTTTCACATATGGGTCTGGGCAGTCCCTGGAGCCACTTCTGGGCATTTCCATTTCCTTCCCACTTACTGCTAGCCTCCTAGGGCTTCCTGGTGGCCTCTCTGAGGTAAACTGGCCTGACACACCATGTAACCCACTACTGTGTGTCTTCTGCTCACATTTCCTCCTGGTGCTAGAGGTCCTCAGACACACTTCAGTCCCAGTCACCCCTGGTCAGTAACCTCCCCCTGTGAAACAAGCCCACAGCTCAGGGCACCTGTGCTCACCACAACTTGCAGAGACCGCAATGCTATGACCTTCTGTTTCCTTTTAGTTGACAGTCCTCTTTCTAGGATTCAGCATGAATGAATCTAAGATTGAAGCATCAGAGAACAATCTGAGATGCACATATCATGCTGTACTCAAAATTATTTTTCCTGTACCATATGATCCAGCAGTTACACACCTAAATATATACCAAGAGAAATGAAAACATACATCCACACAAAAATTTGTACATGGATGTTTATAGCAGCTTATTCATAATAACAAAAAAGTAGAAAGAACTCAANGTTACCATATGATCCAGCAGTTACACACCTAAATATATACCAAGAGAAATGAAAACATACGTCCACACAAAAATTTGTACATGGATGTTTATAGCAGCTTATTCATAATAACAAAAAAGTAGAAAGAACTCAAATTGATGATCCAATCAACTGACAAATGGATAAGCAAATTTTGCTACTCATGCAACGAAAAATTATACAGCCATACAAAGGAATGAAGAGCTGATGTACACTAAAACATGGATAAACCTTGAAAATATTATGAAAATGAAAGACACGGGACATAAAATGTCACCTATTGTTTGATTGCATTTATATGAGATGCCTAGAATAGGCAGATCCATAGAAACAGAAGGTGGAGGGGCATTTGCTAGGGCTAGAGGAATTGATGGCCAAAGGGTACAAGGTTTCTTTTTGGGGTGATGAAAATTTTCTAAATTTCACCGTGTTGATGGTTATACAACTCTGTGAATATACTAAAAACCATTGAATTGTGGCTTTACATGAGTGAATTGTGGGGGCTCCTGGGTGGCTCAGTCAGTTCAACTCTTGATTTTAATTCAGGCCATGACCTCAGGGTCCTGGGATTGAGCCCCAAGTTGGGCTCCACGCTCAGCACAGAGTCTGCTTGAAATTTTCTCTCTTTCTCTCTCTCTCTGCCCCTCCCCCTGAACTCCAGTTCTCTCTCTAAAATAAATGAATGAATGAATGAATGAATGAATGAATAAATAAATAAATAAATCTTCTTAAAAATAAATGGGCGAATTGTAAAGTATATGAATTATGTCCCAATAAAACTGTTACAAAAAAAAAAAAATCTCCCTCTCCTTCCTCCCTAACCCATTTTCCTTAGACCCAGTTTGAATGCTTGTCTTCTCTCTCCCTTAGGATAGGTTCCTTCCCATAAGGCGCCTCCATTCTTTGTGAAAATGAAGCCCTACCAGACATTCCAAACATACCCATGCATTTCTCAATTTTCAACAGGTACGCCACTTAGGCTGCCCTCTGGGTCCCAGCTACAGGTGTTGTTACCAAACAGTGTTTGAACATTTACCCTAGTTTGAAAAGAAGTTAGCATCTCAGAACCTTGAATTCTGCTTCTTCTTTAGCTTTGAAGTCACTGCTAAGTGAGAATATTTTCTGAGGACAACTTCCCCAAGCATCACCAACTTCAATCCACGTCCTCACCTGTGTCTTACTCTGGACTGAAGCATGACCACAGACATGCCACACACGTGCCCTTGTGTGGAGACACCAAGAGTTGGTTTTATACTGTAGCCATCTGGGTACAATTTAATTTTGTGATCCTTCATATCTTTGTGATACATTTGCAACACTGAGCATGAATCACTTGCTAATAGGGAAAGTTTGATATTATTGCACAGGGAATATTTTTCCGTTATGGTGGAGAAGTTGGAAGACAGAGGAGCAGTGTAAAAGATGCCCCTTTGATCACCTCCATGAAACATGCTGATCTTACAAAGGTTGCTGAAGAAGATGGTAGCTGGAGGGAACATACATGCCAAGTATTCAGGCCAGAGAACGTGAGAGGAGCCTCATCAGAAGCCAGTTTCATGAATGACTGAAACATTCAGCCAGCACTCTTACAAGGAAATTAGAAGGCAGCAAAGTAGAGTGAGTCAAAGCCTTTTGTAGAATCAGTTAAAAGATTTGGTAATTAAAGTCTGCACAATGAGACAGTGCATAGGCCAGGATGAGCAACGAGGCTGTTCCCCCTCCAGCCTTCTCAGCCAACACCATGTCCTGCCAACATCACCCTGCCCCTCCCCCAGGCACGCAAGACTTTCAGTGGCACCAAGTCAACACTGCTGGAAACACTGCTATGGCCACCCACAAACTTGAGCTGGAGCCGTTCCACAGTTTCTTTGAGGGAGATCTTCCTTCCATTCTCTGAAAGCTTTCGGGGAGGGGGGGTAGGGAGGAAGACTAGAGTGTGGAATAATGAAATTCCCAAACAGAAAGCAGATTTCATCTTTATCAGGAGAAATCCAAGCTAGAGGTTTAGAGAACTATGGATAAACACCATGTGACTTTATGGGTACCTTACAGACCCTGAGGAACCCAGGCCCAGGGGGAGAAACAGTGATCCACAGGGACTAGGAGCTAGGACCACCTTTGCAGCCTGGCCCATATCTTCCTGAAGGTCAAAGCTAGGCCACGGGTCGGAACCAGATAGGCCAGCTAAAGGCACAACATACTGGAAGATAAAAGGTCAGAGCTGTTAGATGTTCCTCCAAATGGTGCCCGGGTCTCCACTGGTGGATTTGGGGAGCCCAGAGCTTCTCCTTGAGCTGCTGGAGGCAACACAGATGGTGGCAAGAAGCCAATAGGGCTGATGTCCAGTATGGGTTTCTAGTCTGATCCTTAACATATTAATAATACATCACAACAGCCTCCCATGACAGCAGGGTCACTGACCGCATAGCTCTCAGTTCCAGGTTCTGAGGGCTGGGTTAAAGATGTGACGTTCACTTGCCTTCTGCCTGACTCTAGGTGACCTGTCCCCTGGAGCATCTCCCCCCATCAGAATTTAATTTCAGCAGGGCGAATTCATCATTTAATGCCCTTCCTGTGCCTTATTGATGAGGGCATCGTGGGAATAGGGCATAAGGGCATTTGTGAGCTTCTCAGAGGGAACACATCAGATTTCCAGAGTTTCTGGGCTTTAGAAACACATTCACAAAAGTACTGGCAGGGGGTATAGCTCAGTGGTAGAGCATTTGACTGCACCAAAGGACTAGCGATCTGTACTAAGCCAGCAAAGACCAACTGAATAAACTAGACTCAGGAAGAAAGAACTAGCTAGTTGAATAAAGGACAGAAACAGGACATAGAAGACTTGCAAAACCAAAGGGATAGCATAGGGCCAGACAAGGGGGAACACTGCTGTGAAATGCTACTGTAAGGGCACTGGGGTCGGACCTCTGCTTTTCCCTGGCTCTCTATAAGCCTTCTGGTGCCACAGGGACCAGTGGCAGCTCAGCCAGCCTCCCCATGAGGAGCAAAACAACTGGAGGCCCAGCTTCTGACAGACAATGTCGTCGGCAACTGACTGGAAGCTCCAAGCCCAGATTCATTGAGAGGTGAGATCACAGGTGTCTTGAGGCATGGCCACACCAACCCATGTGGCCACAGGAAGTTCAAAACGCCACCGCCCAGGAGGTGAGGCCTCTGGGGTAGTCACAAATTCCCTTCTTCTCACATGTAACCACCTTTGCTAAAAATTCTTCCCGGTCCTAATAATTTGCCTGCCAATTTCCTCATAAGCCTACTTTCTAGTATTCCATCACAAATCAGATGAACAGCAATGACAAAGTTGCTCCTTGACAGAATTTTAGTTAGGTTCCTTTGGGCCCTCTTCTCAAGTAGGCCTTGACCTTGGCTTCCGTGTCCTTCCTTGGTGAGACTACTTTTAGCAAGAATCCTGGTGAGTCCCAACCCTTGATATCTGATTACCTGAGTTCCCCGTCTCCACTCTTGACAACACTTAGTCCTTGGACTGTCATTAGCAAGAATAGCGTCAGGCCAGTTTAACAAGAGTCCCCTATCCTTGATGTCTCCACTTGGTGACTTTTCCATCCACTCCTGCCATTGTTCTGCTCCTTGGCTGTAAATCCCAGCTTCCTTTGCTGTATCAGAGTTGAGCTCAGTCTCTCTCCCCTCTTGCAATAGCATTGAATCCTGTTACAACAGTCCTGCATGAAGTCTTCCTTAACATTTTAGCAAGTGACTGGTATGTAGTCTTTTTCAAAAGTGCTCTTTTTTCAGGAAAGAGAGCAAGCAGCCCCCTCGCTTCTTCCTCCTTAATTTAAACAGTCTAATGACCAGCACACTTCACACAGACCTTCCCCACCCTCCTGGCAAGGTCTGTCTCTTCTGGCTGAGGATCTGATGATTTGGCTGATTAATGTGAATGGTACTAAATATCCTGAATGTTTCATTTGGAAGTTAAGTGGAAAAGCAAATTATGCATTATGTATCTAAAATTGCTTTCATTGGAATGCCTTGGAATGAAATTATCAAGTCTTTCTTAATTAATTTGGTACAGAAGTTTATTGTGAGGAGCTTCTGGGACAATGCTGCCGCTCTGATAAGAGTCTAACCGCGGCCATTCAAGTGTTTGAATGCCTGAGTTTTACAGTTGGAGGAGCACCTCCCCTGCTGCCATTACCTGGCAACTCACAAATGGCTTGGATTGCAGACCCAAGCCAAAATAAAGGCCCAGCGATCGCTGGCTTGGGGCGTTCCTCAATTGTAAATGAGACTATTACGGAGATAAGTTGAATATGAATGGTGGTGAGCTTTGTGAACTGACTAAAGGAGTCAGAAATGTCAGGGAAGTAAATGGATAAATAAAATGAAAGAGACTCAGAGGGCAAGTTTCACCCTTAAGGGGGAAAAAAAAACATGCTTGGAATCTGAAAATCCATTTTCTTTTTAAAAGTGAAGTTTTTTTCACTTCCTAGCAGGGAAGAGATTAATCACTTTGACAACCCTAATCCCACTTTGGTGAACTCTGCCAGCCCTTCCCAGAGCACTGCACAGAGTCGGAGCCCCCAGCCACGGGAGTGGGGTCCATGGGTGTCTCTACACCAAAACTTTAGCCCAAGGTCTAGCTCTTTAAAGACAGTTCGCAATTCTCAGGATCTTCCTCAAAATATGCTTTCTATTGTAATGAATTTTTCAAAATTCCTCCCAGGAAGATATTTTAACATATACTTTGCTTTTGTAGGGGACAGAAAACTTTTCCTCTACGCTCTTAAATTCAGGGAATGAGGGTGTGTGAATTAAACTAATACTGGACAGATTAACAGGAGAGAGGGCATATGAATTTATTAATTTTACATGCATAGGGGCATCCCAGAAGGAAGTGAATTCCCAAATGAGAGGTAAAATTTAAGTTTATATACTGATAGGATTCAGGACATGCTACCCCAAAATATGGCACCTTGAAATATTGAATATTTTAAGTTGAAGGAACTTGAGAAACGGCATATGCAGGAAAACTCCTGACTTCCCGAAGCAGGTCAGAAAACCCTCCTGTGGGAGGTGCTCCTCCATGGGGAGGAAAACAACATCCTCATCTCTGAGACACCCAAGAAAAATCTCAGCAAACAGGCTTTGCTGTTGCCCCCGGTTGACTACACTTAGCTCNAGAACAGCAATGACAAAGTTTCTCCTTGACAGAATTTTAGTTAGGTTCCTTTGGACCCTCTTCTCAAGTAGGCCTTGACCTTGGCTTCCATGTCCTTCCTTGGTGAGACTACTTTTAGCAAGAATCCTGGTGAGTCCCAACCCTTGATATCTGATTACCTGAGTTCCCCGTCTCCACTCTTGACAACACTTAGTCCTTGGACTGTCATTAGCAAGAATAGCGTCAGGCCAGTTTAACAAGAGTCCCCTATCCTTGATGTCTCCACTTGGTGACTTTTCCATCCACTCCTGCCATTGTTCTGCTCCTTGGCTGTAAATCCCAGCTTCCTTTGCTGTATCAGAGTTGAGCTCAGTCTCTCTCCCCTCTTGCAATAGCATTGAATCCTGTTACAACAGTCCTGCATGAAGTCTTCCTTAACATTTTAGCAAGTGACTGGTATGTAGTCTTTTTCAAAAGTGCTCTTTTTTCAGGAAAGAGAGCAAGCAGCCCCCTCGCTTCTTCCTCCTTAATTTAAACAGTCTAATGACCAGCACACTTCACACAGACCTTCCCCACCCTCCTGGCAAGGTCTGTCTCTTCTGGCTGAGGATCTGATGATTTGGCTGATTAATGTGAATGGTACTAAATATCCTGAATGTTTCATTTGGAAGTTAAGTGGAAAAGCAAATTATGCATTATGTATCTAAAATTGCTTTCATTGGAATGCCTTGGAATGAAATTATCAAGTCTTTCTTAATTAATTTGGTACAGAAGTTTATTGTGAGGAGCTTCTGGGACAATGCTGCCGCTCTGATAAGAGTCTAACCGCGGCCATTCAAGTGTTTGAATGCCTGAGTTTTACAGTTGGAGGAGCACCTCCCCTGCTGCCATTACCTGGCAACTCACAAATGGCTTGGATTGCAGACCCAAGCCAAAATAAAGGCCCAGCGATCGCTGGCTTGGGGCGTTCCTCAATTGTAAATGAGACTATTACGGAGATAAGTTGAATATGAATGGTGGTGAGCTTTGTGAACTGACTAAAGGAGTCAGAAATGTCAGGGAAGTAAATGGATAAATAAAATGAAAGAGACTCAGAGGGCAAGTTTCACCCTTAAGGGGGAAAAAAAAACATGCTTGGAATCTGAAAATCCATTTTCTTTTTAAAAGTGAAGTTTTTTTCACTTCCTAGCAGGGAAGAGATTAATCACTTTGACAACCCTAATCCCACTTTGGTGAACTCTGCCAGCCCTTCCCAGAGCACTGCACAGAGTCGGAGCCCCCAGCCACGGGAGTGGGGTCCATGGGTGTCTCTACACCAAAACTTTAGCCCAAGGTCTAGCTCTTTAAAGACAGTTCGCAATTCTCAGGATCTTCCTCAAAATATGCTTTCTATTGTAATGAATTTTTCAAAATTCCTCCCAGGAAGATATTTTAACATATACTTTGCTTTTGTAGGGGACAGAAAACTTTTCCTCTACGCTCTTAAATTCAGGGAATGAGGGTGTGTGAATTAAACTAATACTGGACAGATTAACAGGAGAGAGGGCATATGAATTTATTAATTTTACATGCATAGGGGCATCCCAGAAGGAAGTGAATTCCCAAATGAGAGGTAAAATTTAAGTTTATATACTGATAGGATTCAGGACATGCTACCCCAAAATATGGCACCTTGAAATATTGAATATTTTAAGTTGAAGGAACTTGAGAAACGGCATATGCAGGAAAACTCCTGACTTCCCGAAGCAGGTCAGAAAACCCTCCTGTGGGAGGTGCTCCTCCATGGGGAGGAAAACAACATCCTCATCTCTGAGACACCCAAGAAAAATCTCAGCAAACAGGCTTTGCTGTTGCCCCCGGTTGACTACACTTAGCTCATACCCTTTTTGGTGCTATCACCAGAAGTTCTTCCATGACCGTCCACTCTTCACCAAACCTAGAAATGCTCAGGCTTAACCATTTCTTTGAGTCCTCAGTTCCTTACAAAGTGTCCCATGTCACATAAAACTTATATTAAATAAATCTGTGTGCTTTTCTCTTGTTAATCT
>NC_048219.1:105096835-105107303 GCF_002007445.2 Ailuropoda melanoleuca | reverse complement strand
GACTGAAACATTCAGCCAGCACTCTTACAAGGAAATTAGAAGGCAGCAAAGTAGAGTGAGTCAAAGCCTTTTGTAGAATCAGTTAAAAGATTTGGTAATTAAAGTCTGCACAATGAGACAGTGCATAGGCCAGGATGAGCAACGAGGCTGTTCCCCCTCCAGCCTTCTCAGCCAACACCATGTCCTGCCAACATCACCCTGCCCCTCCCCCAGGCACGCAAGACCTTCAGTGGCACCAAGTCAACACTGCTGGAAACACTGCTATGGCCACCCACAAACTTGAGCTGGAGCCGTTCCACAGTTTCTTTGAGGGAGATCTTCCTTCCATTCTCTGAAAGCTTTCGGGGAGGGTGGGTAGGGAGGAAGACTAGAGTGTGGAATAATGAAATTCCCAAACAGAAAGCAGATTTCATCTTTATCAGGAGAAATCCAAGCTAGAGGTTTAGAGAACTATGGATAAACACCATGTGACTTTATGGGTACCTTACAGACCCTGAGGAACCCAGGCCCAGGGGGAGAAACAGTGATCCACAGGGACTAGGAGCTAGGACCACCTTTGCAGCCTGGCCCATATCTTCCTGAAGGTCAAAGCTAGGCCACGGGTCGGAACCAGATAGGCCAGCTAAAGGCACAACATACTGGAAGATAAAAGGTCAGAGCTGTTAGATGTTCCTCCAAATGGTGCCCGGGTCTCCACTGGTGGATTTGGGGAGCCCAGAGCTTCTCCTTGAGCTGCTGGAGGCAACACAGATGGTGGCAAGAAGCCAATAGGGCTGATGTCCAGTATGGGTTTCTAGTCTGATCCTTAACATATTAATAATACATCACAACAGCCTCCCATGACAGCAGGGTCACTGACCGCATAGCTCTCAGTTCCAGGTTCTGAGGGCTGGGTTAAAGATGTGACGTTCACTTGCCTTCTGCCTGACTCTAGGTGACCTGTCCCCTGGAGCATCTCCCCCCATCAGAATTTAATTTCAGCAGGGCGAATTCATCATTTAATGCCCTTCCTGTGCCTTATTGATGAGGGCATCGTGGGAATAGGGCATAAGGGCATTTGTGAGCTTCTCAGAGGGAACACATCAGATTTCCAGAGTTTCTGGGCTTTAGAAACACATTCACAAAAGTACTGGCAGGGGGTATAGCTCAGTGGTAGAGCATTTGACTGCACCAAAGGACTAGCGATCTGTACTAAGCCAGCAAAGACCAACTGAATAAACTAGACTCAGGAAGAAAGAACTAGCTAGTTGAATAAAGGACAGAAACAGGACATAGAAGACTTGCAAAACCAAAGGGATAGCATAGGGCCAGACAAGGGGGAACACTGCTGTGAAATGCTAGTGTAAGGGCACTGGGGTCGGACCTCTGCTTTTCCCTGGCTCTCTATAAGCCTTCTGGTGCCACAGGGACCAGTGGCAGCTCAGCCAGCCTCCCCATGAGGAGCAAAACAACTGGAGGCCCAGCTTCTGACAGACAATGTCGTCGGCAACTGACTGGAAGCTCCAAGCCCAGATTCATTGAGAGGTGAGATCACAGGTGTCTTGAGGCATGGCCACACCAACCCATGTGGCCACAGGAAGTTCAAAACGCCACCGCCCAGGAGGTGAGGCCTCTGGGGTAGTCACAAATTCCCTTCTTCTCACATGTAACCACCTTTGCTAAAAATTCTTCCCGGTCCTAATAATTTGCCTGCCAATTTCCTCATAAGCCTACTTTCTAGTATTCCATCACAAATCAGAAGAACAGCAATGACAAAGTTTCTCCTTGACAGAATTTTAGTTAGGTTCCTTTGGACCCTCTTCTCAAGTAGGCCTTGACCTTGGCTTCCATGTCCTTCCTTGGTGAGACTACTTTTAGCAAGAATCCTGGTGAGTCCCAACCCTTGATATCTGATTACCTGAGTTCCCCGTCTCCACTCTTGACAACACTTAGTCCTTGGACTGTCATTAGCAAGAATAGCGTCAGGCCAGTTTAACAAGAGTCCCCTATCCTTGATGTCTCCACTTGGTGACTTTTCCATCCACTCCTGCCATTGTTCTGCTCCTTGGCTGTAAATCCCAGCTTCCTTTGCTGTATCAGAGTTGAGCTCAGTCTCTCTCCCCTCTTGCAATAGCATTGAATCCTGTTACAACAGTCCTGCATGAAGTCTTCCTTAACATTTTAGCAAGTGACTGGTATGTAGTCTTTTTCAAAAGTGCTCTTTTTTCAGGAAAGAGAGCAAGCAGCCCCCTCGCTTCTTCCTCCTTAATTTAAACAGTCTAATGACCAGCACACTTCACACAGACCTTCCCCACCCTCCTGGCAAGGTCTGTCTCTTCTGGCTGAGGATCTGATGATTTGGCTGATTAATGTGAATGGTACTAAATATCCTGAATGTTTCATTTGGAAGTTAAGTGGAAAAGCAAATTATGCATTATGTATCTAAAATTGCTTTCATTGGGCGGGAGGTTAAGATGGCGGAGGAGTAGGGGACCCCTTTTTCAGCCGGTCCCCTGAGTTGAGCTGGATAGGTACCAGACCAGCAGGAATATCNTTATTGTGAGGAGCTTCTGGGACAATGCTGCCGCTCTGATAAGAGTCTAACCGCGGCCATTCAAGTGTTTGAATGCCTGAGTTTTACAGTTGGAGGAGCACCTCCCCTGCTGCCATTACCTGGCAACTCACAAATGGCTTGGATTGCAGACCCAAGCCAAAATAAAGGCCCAGCGATCGCTGGCTTGGGGCGTTCCTCAATTGTAAATGAGACTATTACGGAGATAAGTTGAATATGAATGGTGGTGAGCTTTGTGAACTGACTAAAGGAGTCAGAAATGTCAGGGAAGTAAATGGATAAATAAAATGAAAGAGACTCAGAGGGCAAGTTTCACCCTTAAGGGGAAAAAAAAAAACATGCTTGGAATCTGAAAATCCATTTTCTTTTTAAAAGTGAAGTTTTTTTCACTTCCTAGCAGGGAAGAGATTAATCACTTTGACAACCCTAATCCCACTTTGGTGAACTCTGCCAGCCCTTCCCAGAGAACTGCACAGAGTCGGAGCCCCCAGCCACGGGAGTGGGGTCCGTGGGTTTCTCTACACCAAAACTTTAGCCCAAGGTCTAGCTCTTTAAAGACAGTTCGCAATTCTCAGGATCTTCCTCAAAATATGCTTTCTATTGTAATGAATTTTTCAAAATTCCTCCCAGGAAGATATTTTAACATATACTTTGCTTTTGTAGGGGACAGAAAACTTTTCCTCTACGCTCTTAAATTCAGGGAATGAGGGTGTGTGAATTAAACTAATACTGGACAGATTAACAGGAGAGAGGGCATATGAATTTATTAATTTTACATGCATAGGGGCATCCCAGAAGGAAGTGAATTCCCAAATGAGAGGTAAAATTTAAGTTTATATACTGATAGGATTCAGGACATGCTACCCCAAAATATGGCACCTTGAAATATTGAATATTTTAAGTTGAAGGAACTTGAGAAACGGCATATGCAGGAAAACTCCTGACTTCCAGAAGCAGGTCAGAAAACCCTCCTGTGGGAGGTGCTCCTCCATGGGGAGGAAAACAACATCCTCATCTCTGAGACACCCAAGAAAAATCTCAGCAAACAGGCTTTGCTGTTGCCCCCGGTTGACTACACTTAGCTCATACCCTTTTTGGTGCTATCACCAGAAGTTCTTCCATGACCGTCCACTCTTCACCAAACCTAGAAATGCTCAGGCTTAACCATTTCTTTGAGTCCTCAGTTCCTTACAAAGTGTCCCATGTCACATAAAACTTATATTAAATAAATCTGTGTGCTTTTCTCTTGTTAATCTTTCTTTATGGGGGCTCCAGTTAAGAATTTAGAAGGGTAGGGGGGCGCCTGGGTGGGGCAGTTGTCAAGAGAGCATCTGCCTTCGGCTCAGGGCGTGATCCCGGCGTTCTGGGATCCGTCCCCACATCAGGCTCCTCTGCTGGGAGCCTGCTTCTTCCTCCCACTCCCCCTGCTTGTGTTTCCTCTCTCGCTGGCTGTCTTTGTCAAATAAATAAATAAAAACTTAAAAAAAAAAAGAATTTAGAAGAGTAGGGGAAAAAGGTATTTTCCTCTCCTAAAATAACATCTTAATAGGGAACAAGGAGGGGCAGTGGGGCGCTTCTGGGGGGGAACAAAGATCTTGANCCGGCTCAGGGCGTGATCCCTGCGTTCTGGGATCTGTCCCCACATCAGGCTCCTCTGCTATGAGCCTGCTTCTTCTTCTCCCACTCCCCCTGCTTGTGTTCCCTCTCTCGCTGGCTGTCTTTGTCAAATAAATAAATAAAATCTTAAAAAAAAAAAAAGGAATTTAGAAGGGTAGGGGAAAAAGGTATTTTCCTTTCCTAATAACATCTTAATAGGGAACAAGGAGGGGCAGTGGGGCGCTTCTGGGGGGGAACAAAGATCTTGAGAAAGGGCACATAAGAACACAAATGACTTTTTTAAAGGTAAAGGGGCCCTTAGGAGATTAGGAGAGAGACCTGATAGTTTTGTAACAATGTCTATCTGGATGTGGTGGGCGCTCTCTCTAAGCAGAGAAGATCGGAGTTGCTTCCTGGGAGGGGATTTATGACAATTGAGTTCTTTGGGGAGCCTCTGCATTTAGGCAGATAAGGGATTTCAGGGACTCAGATGCCTTTAGCTCAAAACAACTCTTTTGCCAAAGTGGCGTATTTTGGGGATGGCATATCCTGATCCCCTTCACTCTAAAAAGATTTTTTTTCTTATTTAAAAGTTAATATTTTCTTCATTTTATATATTACTTCTGATTTTTTTTAACATCAAATCACTAAATTATCTTCAAATGAACTTTGACTCTAATCCTCTGAGTTGAATTAGCTAGAAAGGGAGCACTTTTCTATGTCAGATCTGTGAGGAACTGAAGAAAACATCCAGTGCAGATGTTTTCCAAAGTTTTGTCTGGGACCATCGTCTCCCAGTGAAGGCTGACATGGACAGCCATTGTGCAAACTGGATAAACGCCTCTGGGCAAAGCTGGGGTCTGGGGTGGGAGCTTGGAAGGGGACCCTAGAGCCCTAACCCCTGTCCCTCCCCTTTCCTTCTCTACCAGAGATCAGTTGGCACAAGAGAATAGGTTGCAAACCATTGATCTAGCTCAGGGATTAGTTAACTCTTCTGTGAAGGGTAGATAGGAAATATTTTAGGTATCTCAAGCCAAGAGGCAAAACTGAAGATATCATGTAGACACGTACATAACCATTTAAAATATAACCACTGGAGGCGTGCCTGGGTGGCCCAGTCCATTAAGCATTTGACTCAAGATCTCGGCTCAGGGTTGTAAGTCCAAGTCCCACACCGGGCTCCACACCCTGAAGCCTAGTTAAAATAAAACAAAACAAAACAAAATAAAATAAAATAAAATAAAATAAAATAAAATAATTTACAAATGTAAAAATCATTCTTAACTCATGGGTCATACAAAAATTAGGTGCAATGAAAAGATGGATGCTGTATGATTCCACTTATACGAATAAGTAGGGTAGTCAAAATCATTGAGAAAGTAAAATGATGGGCACCAGGGGCAGGGGAATGGAGGTAATGGAAAGTTCGTGTTTAACGGGGACAAAGTTTCCATTTTTTCAGATGGAAAAGAATCCTGGAGACGGATGGTGGTGATGGTCACACACCAATAATACGTGTAGTGAACACCACTCAACCGTACCCCTGAAAATGACGAAGGCGGTGCATTTTATGCTCTGTGCCCCGGATGTGGTTATGCCGGTGGTGACGCTGAGCTGCTGCCGCCATGGTGTGAGTATGAGGGGCCCCCCGGGCCGAGACCAGACACAGACCCGGGTGCTGAAGACTTCACCCAGCAGCTGACCTGAGCCACTCGGAGCCACTCCACCTTCAGCCTTTGGTTGTTTCAACTTGTTGAGTAAGATTTTTTGTTATTTGTGAGTGAAAGCATCCCAGCTGGTATAGCATTCAGTACATGCTCGCTATTAATATTTTCTATCAGCTCCTGCTCTCCGCCCCCAGGGCTTCCCATTCCTGGAGGCTTACCTGAACTTTGGACAGCTACCTTCTAAACCTGGGCGCTTTCAGATCTCCTATACGAAGGCCTGACCTTTCACCTGTTGCCTGTCGCACGTAGAATAGAGGGTTAGCTATTCCTCTCCTCCTTCTGGAAACACTTTCCTCACTTCTTTGAGAGGTAGCTCCATCCACACAGGGGTCTCTTGGACAAAGCTGTGGGCACATGACTAAGGCGAGTTGATCGACACCCTCCTACGGACTTTGACTGAAACTACAACGAGGAGGCCCCGCCTCCTGGGGTCTCCAGGAGCTGCTAGTGGCCGCCATCACCAGGCTCTGTCAGTGTGGCTGGAGCCACTCTGGAGTGGCCACACTCAGCTGTCGTACAGCTCCCAGGTGCCCCACCCGAATGCTGTCCACATGCCTCAAGGAGATGGCCATTCCATGCCTTTGGGCACAAATGAACAGAACTAGGATTAATTTTTCCTTGAAGCTGAGAGCTGAAAATGGAAGTTCCCTAGGGAGTTACCAGTCTCAAGACAAAAATACCTGTGAGCTCAGGAAGAAATTTCACACTCGACTGCGATTCTTTCATCAATTTCATTATCATCAGCATAGCCTTTTGCCAACCCAGTTGCTTCTATCCTCAGAGAAATAGGAGAGGATAGAAAAAGAAAATAAAAGAAAGCCCAAATTTGAAATAAAATGGAGTGTTTCTTCTTTCCACTAAGTTTCCTCCCCACTACCATTGCATGGGTCCTACCCCTCAAAGGAGAGATATATTAGAGGACAAGCCTATGAAAGATAAAGGGGGGAGGGAACAGGTATAGCTGGGGATGACTTTAAGGCAGAATGCTGCTTCGACTCCAGGGAGCAGAGAGAAGGGAGAAAGAATGGGGGCGGGGCGGGGGGGAGGTGCATCACCCTGCAGGGCAGTTCCCAGAGCCTCTACCAGGCTGCTGCAGAGCTCCTGGGCAAAGACCGCCCATCAAAAAGATCCTACACCAGGCAGGACCCGACCAGCTCTAGGACCCCATCATGTTCCACTCTAGGGGCCGAGTGGGAAGGGCATGGCCTTAGCGCAAACCCAAAAGTGCAACAGCTGACGGCTATCTACCAGCCACCTCCCACTGCAGGTTCCCTTGGAAGGAGGTCTGAACTGCGCAACTCCGTGGCCACTGCAGCTGCCCCCCGTACTGCTGCCTCCTCCAAATCCCAGAAGCACCTGCTGCTACTCCATTGCTGATCTTTACCAACGCTTACCTGCCCTGCTCCCTCGTAATCTTCATTTATTAACCTTTTAACAAATACCCATCAGCAAGGAGATGCAGGGAATCCACAGGGATAATTTCATTCAACTGTTATCAAGCACCAACCTACCATATGGGGATACAGTGATAAATTAGGTCTATGGTTCAAGAGACTCAAAATATAGGCTAGGGGTCCTCAACATTGGCTGCCCATTCAAATGAGCTCGGGAGCTCTGAACTGGGGCCAGCAAACTGGCCTGCCTGCCAAATTCAGCCCACCACCTGTTTTTCTATGACCCACAGGCTAAGAATGGTTTCTACATTTTTAAATGTTTTCACAAAAATTCAAAGAAAAAATATTGTGTACCATGTGAAATTATATGAAATTCAAATGTCAGTGTCTATAAATAAAGTTTTATTGGAACACAGCCAAATCCATCCATTTATCTATGGCTGCTTTCAAGCTATAATGGCAGAGCTGTGTGGCTGCAACAAAAGCCATGTGCCCACAAGCCTAGAATATGTACTACTCGGCCCTTTAGAGGAGAAGATTGCCTTGAGCTAAGGCATTACTGACGTCCATAGGATTTTGCTGCTGGTTGCTTCCCGGGACATCAGCGAGAGCAGTTTTGGAGTCACCCCGACACCAGGTGCGGCAGCCCGACGTTATGATGGGCCTCCGCATTCCCGACACCNGGCCCTTTAGAGGAGAAGATTGCCTTGAGCTAAGGCATTACTGACGTCCATAGGATTTTGCTGCTGGTTGCTTCCCGGGACATCAGCGAGAGCAGTTTTGGAGTCACCCCGACACCAGGTGCGGCAGCCCGACGTTATGATGGGCCTCCGCATTCCCGACACGCCCAGGTGCCTGATGAATACCGAATCCTACTGACCAAGAAGAGAAGAAATGACAGATCTCATGTTGGCAATCCTCTTTGTTGCCTGTACTCTAAGGGAAGTCCAGTCTTTTACCTAATTTAGAGGGAAAAAAATACCCTGAACTGTCTCAAGAGTGTTGATACTACTTACTTGCCCAAATAAATACATTCTTCCTTGTTCCTAGATCTGGTCTTTCAGTGCTGCCTCCGCACTAACTTCACTCCCTCTGCCAATTTCTTCAGATGTATCTCCCTTGCCCATCTTTGCTCCTCTGGTTCTACCCGAAACGTATATTCTGAACAGAACCTTTAACAATATGCAATGTTGACATAGCTTTAAAATCACAATCACCGGGCGCCTGGCTGGCTCATTCAGTACAGTGTGCAACTCTTGATCTCAGGGTCATGAGTTCAAGTCCCACGTTCGTGGTAGAATTTACTTAAAAATTTTTTTAAATTAAAAATAAAATTAAATCACAACCACTTATCACCTAAACAGAATAAAAGGAAAGGTCATTTAAACCAGATATGGATCCAGTCCTCAAGGATGTTGTCTAATTGGGAGGAGAGGAAAGGTATATAAATAATGAACGAACATGTCACAGAGGCTTAAAATCCACCATATGGAAACCCAACACTACACACAGTGGGAGAGCGCGGGCGAACCACGCGGGCAAACCCGAGCAGGCTCTCCACCCTGCCCCTTTGCTGTTTTCTGAGTTTTGAAAAGGGACTTCCAGGTCAAGCCCAGTATTGTCTCCAATGCTAACAGCCCTTAACTGCTCCTTTCACACCATAATTGCCCGCCTTGGGGTCCTTTGTTTTCCCTGGCAAATGATTTGGAGCTCTCTCCCCAGCCATCTGCATTTTCCTTTTGTGACAGCATGCATAGCCCTTTTGATAGAGAACTACTTTGTGTTTTTGTTTCAGTGATAATCTTTTAAAAATGTCCTTTGCCAGTTTATATTAAGAAACCTTCTCTTTCACAGCAATAATCAGCCTGGAAAGAAAATTTTCTATGGAGTCAGAGGTTCATTTTTAAGATAGTATTTCTCAAACTAGGATGTAAGGATGATTTTTCTCTTTCTTGAAACTGTGGCAAAATACAAACAACATAAAGTTTACCACCTTAACCATTTTTAAGTGTACAGTACGATAGAGCCCTGCATATTCACACTGTGTGCAACCAGTCTCCAGAACTCCGTATCTTGCGAAAATGCAACTCTACACTTAATAAGTAACTCCCCGTTGCCCCCTCCCTCCGGCCCCAGCAACCACCACTCTTCTCTTTCCGTGAATTCAACTACTCTAGGTACCTCATATACGTGGAATCATTTGTCCCTTTGTGACTGGTATATTTAACTTTGCATAATGTCNTCCCTCTGGCCCCGGCAACCACCACTCTTCTCTTTCTGTGAATTCAACTACTCTAGGTACCTCATATAAGTGGAATCATTCGTCCCTTTGTGACTGGTATATTTAATTTTGCATAATGTCCTCAAGGTTCGTCCACACTGTAGCGTGTATTAGAATTTTCCTTCCTTTTCAAGGCTGAGTAATATTCTATTGCATAGCTATAACACAGTGTTTCATCCATTCATTTGTCAATGGATACTTGGGTTGCTTCTGCCTTTCGACTATTGGGAATAATGCTGCTAAGAACATGGGGGTACAAAACTCTCGGAGATCCTCCTCTCAATTCTTTCAGGTATATACCCAGAAGTGGAATTGCTGAGTCATATGGTGAATCTATGATTAAACTTAGGCATCACTCTATTGTTTTCCATAGTGGCTATACCATCTTACATTCCCACCAACTGTGCACAATGGTTCCAATTTCTCCACATGAGAATGAACTCTTGGGAAAGCATCTGTGTTCTGCTGTAATCAAATGTGAGGTATAATATAAAAATGCGTACTTTCATATGCAGAGATGGGAAGTTGGAAGTGTTTAAAGAATCCACTAGCACCAAGACTGGAATGCTTAGACTCCTCAAGAATTTTTAAATCTTAATTGCTGGCAGTAAATATAACGATATATTAAGTGGTCTTTGAGGGGTGCCTGGGTGGCTCAGTCGGTTAAGCATCTGCCTTCTGCTCAGGTCACAAACCCAGGGTTCTGGGATCGAGCGCTGCAGCAGGCTCCCTGCTCAGCAGAGAGTCTGCTTTCTTCTCTCACTCCCTCTCCCCTCCCCCCAATTTGCACACACTCCCTCTCTTTCTCAAATGAATACATTTTTAGAAATCTTAAAAAAAAAAGAAGTCTTGGGATGGAAAGATGAACCCAAAAAGGCCAAACTAAGATATCTCTTTTTTATTTATTTTATTTATTTTT
>NC_048219.1:105096377-105096633 GCF_002007445.2 Ailuropoda melanoleuca | reverse complement strand
GGCACCCCGATATCTCTTTTAAAAAAAAAAAGTCTAGCTATTCATCATGGTGGTGGGCAGTTATGGGAGGAGATGGAGGTGGTGAGGGAGGCTGGAGGAGATGAGATAGAAAAGAAAAGGACCCATCCATAATCTGTTCTCTAACCACATTTCAGTCAGGGTATGACTAGCAGTCACGAAATGTCATCAGACACCATGACATCAACAAAATCTACAATGTGTAGGTTGGGACATTTTTTGAAGCCAAGGGGGACCA
>NC_048219.1:105087451-105096277 GCF_002007445.2 Ailuropoda melanoleuca | reverse complement strand
TTTAAAAAAAAATACTAGAGGGAAAATAATAGACTATTCCATCAACAAATAGTGTTGCAACAATCGAGGAGAGATTTAACTTATTGACAGTCTCTTCTGCTACAGCAGGAGTTTCTAGCACGCAGATTAGCTCAAACACTGGTGGTAAATAAAGACATCATGTCAGTATAATGCGGAAGTCATTTTTGGAGTCGGTGTTCCCCAGCAAGCTTAAGTTTTTACAATCAAGTAGTAGCCGCTGACCACGACATACGCGAAAACACCTCCAAGCACAATCTGCAAAGGGAGGCCATTCCGTATGCCGTGCCTGTTCACGCTACGTTTTCCTCCTGGCTTCGTTTGATAACAGGCTTATTACGAGGTTCCCCCAATCTCTACACACTATCTGTTACTGCCGTACTTAGCAACCTCCATCTTTTCTCCCTCCCCTGACTATCAGGCCAGGCTCCTTTTGGATCTGTTAGGTAGAGTTCTATATTTGCTATAAAGGATCATTATTTATTGGGCAATTAAACTGTCTTTTAAACTATGCTGGTAGCTTTATTAGGACTCATATTGTCTTTTTAGTGCTCTGGTTGCAAAGTAGCTTAGGTTTTGAGTGTTCTTCCCTTGACTTTATTTTTTTTTCATGAGCCCTGTTCTTTTTAGGGTATGATTTTACAGAATATGAGAGTTTTCAGGAACATTTTATTGTGTTATAACAGAAATTCTGTGCTATCATACACACATGATTTAAATTCTAAGCATTCTTTTAAAAGTTATAAAAATACAGTGTGGTAGACAGAATTCCGAGATGACCCCCAAGATTCTTCTATCCCTAGCATAAGAAACCCTGTATAATCTCTTCCCCTTGAGTGGGGATGGGACCTGCAACTATGGTGAATGTCACTCCTATTATAAATGGCAAAGGCAAAGAGATTTTTGCAGATATAAGTCNGGCAAAGGCAAAGAGATTTTTGCAGATATAAGTCAGAACATCAGCCAGTGTGTTTGAGGTCATCAAAAGGAAATTACCCTGAGTGGTCCTGCCCTAATCAGGTGAACCTTTGGAAGAGAACGCAAAGTNTGCAAAGGTCAAAGACTTGACGCTGCAGATTCTCCTGCTGGCCTTGAAGAAGCAAGCCACCATGCATTCCATGGCTACAAGGAAGAAAATTCTACCAAGGGAACCTGGAAGAAGACACTGAGCCTCAGATGACCCCCAGCCCCAGCTGTTATCTGAATCTCAGCCCTGAGAGACCCTGAGAAGAGGACCCTGCTAAGCCATGGCTGGACTTGTGATCTAGGGAAACCAAGTAATAAATCTATGTCCTTTATATCTGTTATGTTAGTGGTAATTTGTTACACAGCAACAGAAAACTAACACATACAGAAACAAGTTATTTTGATTCCTCCTACTCTTTTATTATGTTAGTTTGGAGTAGAATTCCCTAAAGAAGACATGGAACCCAGAATCTACAAAAGAGAATTTTGAATAGTTGGATTTTATAATATTTTAAAACTACTCTACAATAAAAGTCACCGTGAACAGTGTTAAACACCAATGCCATGCTAGAGGGAAATATTTTGAGTGCACATGACTTAAGCATAGGGGGGTGTGCACTTGGCTTGAATAGAGAGACCTGTGGTCTCCATTATGACACAATAAGCCCCTCTGTGTACAGCCCTGTGGTAGGCATGATGAAGGGTGGGTGGGACATGGACAATGCAAGATACACTGGAATCTTCTTGCCATCGTGGCAGAGAAGCTGGGCAGAGATGGGCTCCCAGTATCTCAGATTCAGAGCTGGAACTGCAAATGTGTTTTCCCATAGAAATAATGACTTGGGGCGCCTGAATGGCGCAGTCGTTAAGCGTCTGCCTTCGGCTCAGGGCGTGATCCCGGCGTTATGGGATCGAGCCCCACATCAGGCTCCTCCGCTATGAGCCTGCTTCTTCCTCTCCCACTCCCCCTGCTTGTGTTCCCTCTCTCGCTGGCTGTCTCTCTCTTTGTCAAATAAATAAATAAAATCTTTAAAAAAAAATGAAAACATCTGTGATTTAAAAAAATAAAATAAAAAAGAAATAATGACTTAGTAGTCTATTAAATCTATAGTGTAGCAGACACTCCACCTGCAAGTGGGCATAACAGAAATACCCCCCCCCCATAACTCCTACCAGAGGTCATGAGAAGTGGAAATTTCTGCCAAAGTGACAGGAACAAATTCCCTGCCATATAAGATGACATGGGAGCTACACAGCCTTTGGACTTTTCTGGGCCACCTAAAATTCAGTAATATTTAAGTTCACTGGAATGTACATGATAGGGACCCTCAGTTAAACAGAGGCTTGGCATTGTTTCTATTCAGAGGTGAAACCTAATAGAAAACAAAATCTAGTATTTAGACTTGATTGTTTAAAACATGTCTCTTCCAAGACAAGTCCTGGGGACAGTATGTGCTCTCCCCAGTTTTCCTCCCTAGTCACAACAACAGCCTCAACTGTGAGTTTTAATGCTCACGACAATCACCCCAGGAATCTGGACAAATTTAATCAGCAAAAATTAACTTCTGCCTCACAGACGGCTTGTATTTATGAAGGCAGGACACCAGACACAAACATTTTGGAAAGAGCTTTTTAACACTGACGAATGGAACAAACAGTGCGATTAAGTTATCTCGGGGAAACACACCTAACCTTCAGAGGGTGAGATTTAGGAGTGAGTAGGCACACTTCCGGAGAGTCTCCCACATGATGCCAGGGGGAGAAGCAGAATCTTGGCTGCATGAGAACCTGCTGGGTGGCATTTCTGAAATTTGGGCCATTAAACACGTTGAACAAAAAGGAAAAAGTAATTACCCAGATAATTGAGGCTTGTTCCAAACCTCTCACATGAAATAACCAGATAATTGCAAAAGATTTATCTTGTATTCTGGGAGCATTTGGGGCGTGTGTTTGAATCATTTATGAATTTTCCCATTATCCACTTCCGTTTTCTGGTGTGGAACTCTTCCAAGGCTAAGAAGATACCACCACAGAATTCCAAGAAAGTGTGTTGGCAATGGAGCCTGGCATCATGGATGCAGGCCCCAGAGTCAGAAGGAACTACATGGGCCGCTGGGACAGCCAGCGACTCCTTCATTTAAAGACCATGCGGATCAGACACAGCTCTTCCTGGCCCTGTCGGTGGCAGCGCCGATTTTTAGAGCCCAATCAAGAAATTAATGGGAATCTGTAGGATGCCTCGAGTCCAACACTTGGCAGCATGCAGGGCAATAATTATGCTCAATTACAGCCTAGCGTGTCGCTTCTGGAACCATAAAAATTTCACATCAAACTAATCTCTAAGGAAAAGAAGAACCTATTTTGGCATTTTTCCCCCCACTGCTAAATATTAATTCCAAATTTAGTCTCCAGAGGGCTTCTTCCACCATTTCAGATTTGTCACCAGCTGCCATGAAATCCCAGAACTAGAGAGTTCAGTGATGGAATCCAGGTCTCCAGGGAACTTCAAGGTCCATCCTGATTCAGGGATGAACAAAGGATTCTGACTGCCCCATCTTGATGGAAATGCACCTCCACTGAGGTAACAGGATGAGAAAATAAAACAGAAACAAAGCTCAGAGGTGACCGCGCAGAAGGCGGCTGGCATTCAGGGGTGGGCTCATTTTTAATTTTCAGGTTTCAGCTAAGCCTGCTTGCTTGTTACTTCTTGTGAGCACACACCCACCAGCTGTTTTGTAAAAGAACAGAGGAAGCCACGCCAAATGAAACAAGAGAAGCGGNAAAGAACAGAGGAAGCCATGCCAAATGAAACAAGAGAAGCGGAGGGACAGTAGGGCGGGCGGATGCAGAGGTCCCCTTCTCCCCACCCAGAGAGGCACTGCCGGCTGGCCACAGCCTCTCCCTGCCTGAGACTCTGGGCACAGAGGAGAGACTGCAAAGGTTGGGGGCTGAGANTGGGGGCTGAGGTGCATTTTAAGAATTCACTCATGCTCTGTGTTATTAAGAATGTCTCAAAAACATTACCTTCTTGATTTCCATTGCTCAAAGTTTATTTATACTGTTAAAAACAAGACAATAGGCCCCAAATGGAGTCATTCATGCTAAGCCCCGCATCACCAAACTGAGACTTACAGTGTTGACTCTCCCAGAAAGGGAATCTTAAACCAGCCAGTCAGGAATCGCCTGATCAGCACTAGCTTGGTAATCTGCCCCCTAGACCTCTGCCATCACCTAAGGAAAGTGACCCTCCAATAACCAGTTCGCTTTTTTGCCAAGCGTAATTCCTGGTTCTTGCTCCCTTCTGCCTATAGAAGTCTTTTATTTTGTATGGGTCCTCAGAGTTCCTTTCTGTGTGCTAGATTGGATGCTACCCAATTCATGAATCATCAAATAAAGCCAGTGAGATCTTCAAAATTTACTCAGTTGCATTTTGTTTTTTAACAACACTCGTATGTCAAGAGATTCCAGTTTGGGTGGATTATCTAGGAAGTCCCTGATTACACTGTGACACTAGAAAGCACAATTCAGCTAGACGCAGGAGAGACTGATCTGGAGGAGAGGAAGAGAGAGGGTAAGCACTCTGGCCAAGAAATTGACATCAAGTAAATTATAGATATGACCAGCAATATGCTGTGAAATAACCATAAATGTCTACAGTATTAAAAGAGCAAAATTATGGTTCAAGCCTTATAAAATGGTCATAAATGAACCTAATATATTGATTATCCAAAGGGCCCCAATGTTATTGGAAGAATTAACATAGTTAAAATGTCCATGCTACCCAGAGCAATCTACACTTTCAATGCTATCCCGATCAAAATACCGAGGACATTTTTCAAAGAACTGGAACAAATAGTCCTTAAATTTGTATGGAACCAGAAAAGGCCCCGAATCTCCAAGGAACTGTTGAAAAGGAAAAACAAAGCTGGGGGCATCACAATGCCGGATTTCGAGCTGTACTACAAAGCTGTGATCACAAAGACAGCATGGTACTGGCACAAAAACAGACACATCGACCAATGGAACAGAATAGAGAACCCAGAAATGGACCCTCGGCTCTTTGGGCAACTAATCTTTGATAAAGCAGGAAAAAACATCCGGTGGAAAAAAGACAGTCTCTTCAATAAATGGTGCTGGGAAAATTGGACAGCTACATGCAAAAGAATGAAACTTGACCACTCTCTCACACCATACACAAAAATAAACTCCAAATGGATGAAAGACCTCAATGTGAGACAGGAATCCATCAAAATTCTAGAGGAGAACATAGGCAACAACTTCTATGACATCGGCCAGAGCAACCTTTTTCACGACACATCNTTTCTCTCATCTATGGAACATAAGAACTAGGATGATCGGTAGGGGAAGAAAGGGATAAAGAAAAGGGGGGTAATCAGAAGGGGGAATGAAACATGAGAGACTATGGACTATGAGAAACAAACTGAAGACTTCAGAGGGGAGGGGGTGGGGGAATGGGATAGACTGGTGATGGGTAGTAAGGAGGGCACGTATTGCATGGTGCACTGGGTGTTATACGCAACTAATGAAGCATCAAACTTTACATCAGAATCTGGGGATGTACTGTATGGTGATTAACATAATATAATAAAATAAAATTAAAAAAAATTTATAATACATTTCGTAAATATATACTTGTACCATTTTTAAAAATTGAGAAAATAGTGTGGAACTATATAAACTATGGGTTAAACACATGCACAGGCAATGGTATGATGTTATATCACTTTCTATAAGCCTTTTTATTTGAAATGAAAAATCAATTGGTGGCAAATTATTTGAAGTTTCCAGAAATTAAATGAATTATTTCTTTGATATACACCCTGAGGAATTATAATGTATACTTTCATATACATTATTTGACACATAGTAAAACAAAGTCTATGTTAAATTCCCTGATAAATTATTAAAATGAAGTTTTTATTTTCATTGATCCTCCAATTGCCAGTTTATATTTAGCTTATTTATCTAAAACTGTATTTTAGTGTACGTGCTGCCAAAAGTGAGCACTCTAAAATTGTATTTTAAAAGAACCACAGACCTTATTACTGTATGACCTTTTCTGATAACAACTAATAACTTTAAATCATTTAATTTGCTCTTCTAAATTCCAGCTAATAATCAAATTTAAAATAATAAAAGAAAAAAATATGGTTACTAAGGAATACCAAGAATATCTTCTTGCATGATATCTATCCTAAAACCCCAAGAATCCTATATCTGTTGTCTCTATATGTTATGGATGCAATAACTTTTGGAAAACATTATGTTCTTTGATCTGGCCACTAGAAGCTTAGAGCCACATACTGTGTCTTCATTCATCACATGAGATCATATTTTTTTTACATTTACCTGTGTTAATGGTATTTCTGATTATTTCTTTATCAGGTTTATTGTTCTGATTTAATAATTTTATCCCTTGGAATTTTTAAACTTTTAAACTGCATTCTAATTCTTTGTGTAAATTAAGTGACCCATCTTAAATGCAAACATTTAAAAATGCTATTAATTTCAAAATTAAATATAATTTGTGGCAAACATTTATTAATTTTTATAATTTATGTGATCCATATAGGAGCTCGGCTAAAACTTATCCTTGTAAAGCTTGCCCTACATTCACGAATGCTTAAAAAGAATTTAAGAATCCTTTTAAAAGACTTAACAGGGCTAACTGCCATTGATTAAATTCAAGTATTAAGGCATTTTACAGAAGAAGTTTTGAGACTGTATCATTGAGTATTATGAAAACATTTTTCCAGAGGTACACACACATGTGTGCATGTACGCACACTTGCAAACACTCCTCAATACACAGTTCGTATTTTACATTCACTATTGAGACGGCCAGCTTTGGACTTGAAAGAAGGAGGTGAGAAAGAGAAAGGAATAAGGAAGGAAGCAAGGGAAAAGAGGAGGAGGAGGAAGAGAGACAAGGATGGAGGGAGGGAGGGAGGGAGTGGAAGTCATTGATTTTGATGCTGGTGTAAATAATAAAATGCTCCCAAGAGCCTCTATTCTCCGTTTGCTTTAGACTGGCTCAGGAAGCTTGATCAGACATTGCATGTATTGTCTTGATAACTGAAGCTATCAGGCAGACACCTACCTGACAATGGTTGATCTTGAAATGTGGGTACTTACTAATCAATATTAGCAAATCCTGTTTTGCAAAATCCTTCTGGAATACTGAGTCATAGGGTTAAGAAGATAATCGTATCAAAATTATATGCTGATTCCTAGTTTTTCTGAATCTTATTGGTTGACTGGTGTTCTGCAAGCTCACTGCATCATCTTGGGATTTTATTAGTCTCTCCATGCAATCTCTGCCATTGCCATTAACAGTAATGCTTCAAATTTATTGAAATCTTTCAAGAATTGGCCAATATATTAGAGATTTTAAGTAATGTATCTCTTTCCATTCTTAGAACCACCCTGTTCAGTAGATATTGCTGTTCTTATAATTATTTTCACATTCCAGACAATAAAGTGTAGGTTGTGAGAGGGCAGACAACTTACCCCAGGCTATGCAACTAGCATGACCCTGGACTCAGAACTAAGAGTGGATTCATTAAACTCATTTTATAAACAACTTTATATAAACACTATATTTGGTTGCTTTACTCTAGTATTTTTGGATAACTGTAAATAGCATATAAATTCCGGTTGGTTTTCAATCTTTTTATTTGTAATCTACTCATTCTATTCTTCATTATTTTAACTCGATCTGACAACTAGCAAAAGTTATTTTTAGTTTTACGTAATTATCGGGTTTTTTCTTTACATTACAAACCTCTATATATGTCTTCACATAAATAATACATGTGAGACTAAGTCAGGCTTCATTATTAGTTGTTTTTCTACATAGCTAAGCAGTTATGATGATGAAAGTCATTATTTATTGCCAAAAGTGCTTCATATGGTTACCCACGAATTCATTTAAATTTATATCTATGCATGTTAATATTAATAGCATATAGGAGTCTCCTTGTTAATCAAGTCTGAAAGAATGTAAACAAGTAAATAGCTGCATGTCTTTATCAATTATAAAATAAATATACCTTTTCATCAAGATTCATATTCTAAAAATTAGTAAATATGAAAGGCATGATTATATACTCCTTATAAATGAGAAAGATGATTCAGAAATGCAGAGTAAAATGTCCCCAGATCTTTCTGGATAACTATTGGTGCTTGTGAGAGTAGATAGATAGTATGTGTCTGTTTCTCTCCCTATCCCACCACATTATATACACTGTCTGCAAGTTCCCCGATGGCACGACCTGTGTGTTATTCATCCTGGCAGTTTCCGGGCTTCAGCAGTCACCATCACAGGGAATTTAAAATATAATTGGGCCCTGAACTTAAAAGTGCCAAGTAGTAGAAAAATACAGTACATTTCACTTAGAAAATATATATATTTCCTTGAGAGAATATACTGAAATTCCTAAACATAAGGCAGTAAAGTGACTACCAAAACATTGTGGGTAGTTTATTGGTAGAAATAACTTTTAAATTTTAAAATACTTAATCTCATGTAAATGATGTAGGTAACTTTGAGTTTTATATGAATGCTGTCATAAGGATTTTGGAATAGAATTTGCTGGTTTTTCTTAGAATTAATGATTAAAATCACATAAAATGAAAGAGTCAAGAGATTTTTTTCTTGACAAGGAGAATATATCTTATTTAATAGACGGGGGAGAACATTTTACTCTGCCTTGCAAGAAAGTAAAATGTACAAATCCTTTTTTCCCCAAAATACATAAACTATTCTGTCCAAATATGCTATCCCCTTAGCATTTAAACAAGAGCAGAGGTTTTCAAGGT
>NC_048219.1:104935741-105087351 GCF_002007445.2 Ailuropoda melanoleuca | reverse complement strand
CATCGGAATCTGGGGATGTACTGTATGGTGATTAACATAATATAATAAAATAAAATTAAAAAAATAAAAAACAAACAAACAAACNCGGAATCTGGGGATGTACTGTATGGTGATTAACATAATATAATAAAATAAAATTAAAAAAAACAAAAAAAACAAACAAAAAACAAAGGGCCCCAATGTTGTATAAAATGGAACATAGACCATAATAATTCTATTGTAAATTTGATATAAAATTAATATGCCAGCATTAAGCATTAAACATTTGATCTGCTTTGTACAGTTAAGAATCAGTTGGAGGATCAATTTAGATGTCCTGAGATGAGGAAGAAAAAAAATCTACTTGAAATGACTAAAACATACCTCTTCTTTTCTTCCATAAACCATCCAGTAGCAAACAGAGACCCCAAATCCACCAATGGCTAAGAGAGTCCTCTGAAAAACACAACCTGCAGTTCCACTGCTCACCACCAGGTGACACAGAACATTCAGGAGGCTCAGAAAACTCAAAGGAAAGTCTGAATGTATAAGCCTGATTTGAGTCGGAAAGTAATTCTAGGCTAAAACACCAACAATTCTCATATTGTTTATAAAGTGACATATGTCTACAATCCGTTGCCTGCTGCAGTTGTTGAGCAGGCCAGAGATTGTCTCTCTGTGAGGGGCCTCTAGAAGCCCTTTAGTTTAAAGCTAAAAGTCATGCAGTTGGGGAAGGTTGGCTGGGGCAGCCTGGGAATGCAGATTGTCCATCTGATAGGGCCAAGGGGACTGCTGTTGGGGAACGGGGGGCAGGGAGCACGTGTAGCTTGGACTTCTGATGCTCTTGAGGACATGTACCACTGAAGAGAGTCTGTGATTTCTGAGGGCTCGGTCGTGCATCAGGGAAGGCTGGTCGCATGGATAATTGTAACCCCATGTGAAACCGAAAGCCGATGCCATTGGTTTGAGTTCTTCTCTGTTCACCCCTCTTCAGTGTTGCCTAGAAAGTCATTCCCTCCATTTTGTCATGCTGCTGCTTTTCTGGCATGCCATGTTCCCAGTTCCACCAATGCTGAGATCCTTTTCTCACCCTTCCCATCTAAATTTAGTTGCCTTAGGTCCCCTTCTGGTAGGGCTAATTCTCTCCTAAGAACAGAGGGTCAGCTAAGGTGTTAATTGTTGGTAAGGGCGCATTGGGATGTCCTCTGCAAATCTCATTTGCATTTTAATAGAGGTCTTTTAGGCCTTGGTAGAGAAGTTAATAATGGGGTGTCCTGAGAGACCAGTGAGGAAGATAAATTAGAGCACCCTGACATTTACTACAGGGTCCTGTTTCTCTCTGGTCCTGTTAATGTCCTGCTCCCAAGCCCTTGGAGAACTCAATTGTCTCCTGGAGCTCCAAGCACCTCCCCCAGAATTGTGCATCACCCCCTGCAGGCACCTCTAGCATGCAGGACCCATCCCCTATCCTGAGGGTGCAGGCCTCTCCTAAGAGCTTCAAAGCTCAGCAGGTCCTCTTGCATTTCCTGCTCCATCCTTGGAGTGATAGGGCACCGAGGCTGAGGCTACAGAGAAGGGCAGGGAGGGAAAGACTGGCATCTTAGATTGGGTGCAAATTCACACTGGGACAACAGATTCCTCATGACCCCCTCTCCATCCACAGTGTGCCTGGGAGCTCTGCAGTCTCCCCCGGGGCCAGCGAGATATGAGCACAACATGAACATCCAAGTCTCTCTGGCTGTAAGAAGCCCTTGCACAGTCAAGAACTTCAATTCTTGCAGGTTTTTTCCCCCTCACCCCACACATTCCTGGAAATCCCTAGGGTATATCTGACGTGTGAGCAAGCCTGTGTCCCCAAGGACACAGGGAGGCTACCACCCACACTGGCCTTGACCTCTAGCCCAGAGGAGAGTGCGGATCTGTTACTAGTCTCAGAAGAGTTCAAGAGGTCTGTTGGGAAAGAAACCTCACTCTACCATTAGCAGGCTATCCTTGGAATCCTACTCCCTTACTATTATCAGGCTCTGCTAAAAAAATATATGGCTTCCCTTGCTGGATTCCTTTTTCCCAGGACTCATGCATTCTCCCTAAATCTCGGATTCCACCCAACATCCCTCCCAGGCATCATGGAGGTTGATCTGCAAGCTGGCCTTTACACAACATTCTGGGAAAGGATGGCTCCATTCCTGGAAAGGGATGTCAGGATTCTAGAGTGAGTTTACCTGGAGTTCTTGGTCCAGCCCAAACGTTACCAAGAAGCACCTCCAGAGCTCAGACCCATATCCTCAGGCAGGCACTGGAGTGATTATCAATGATGCTTTGTGAAGCTCTTTCTTACAAAAAGGTGAGACCAGTGCTCCTGTAAGAGCAGGGAGAGTGTTCCATCCATGGATAGAGGAATACACTAGATGCTCTAAGGGAGGCAGGGACCAAGGGAGAAAGAGACAGCTGATGGAGAGGGTGCCTCAGAGGTCTAGTGTGTGAGTTCATTTATGGCATCAAGTTAAACCATGCTTTTGTTGATGTGGCTGAATGCCTGAGGTCTCCGGAGACATTTGTTGAGTGTTGAGAATCATGGGGTTGTGCAACTCAGATGTCCAACACTACCCAGAGGTAGACTTAGCAATCTCTGCTTAAATAACGAGGCTAGTGGCTCTTACAGAGAACGCTAGACACAGGTGCCTCCAACACATGATTCTGAATGTCCCATGCCAACACACTTGCCGTAGTCTTCAACCCTAGACCCTGCTGGAAGAGAGAGAGCACTTGGACACCCAGAAGGAAAACGCCAAACCATCCAAGGTCATGGCTGGGACAAAAATTCTCTCCTTGACCAAACTTTAGTTGGGCTCCTCTGGTCCCTCTTTATGACTAGACCACATCCTCGTGCCCAAGACTAACCCAGTCTTATAAAAAAAAAAAAAATCATGTGAAACCATTCCCCATCCTTGATATCTGATTGCCCTTAATATCTGACCAAGTTCCTCATCACCCACTTTTGAGGTCTGTCCTTGGTCTGCCTTTAGCAAGAATCCTCCTACCCTTGATGTCTCCTCTTGGTGATTTTCCAGCTATTGACCTTTTCACTCTGCTTGTTGCTTGTAAATCCTGACTTATCCGTGTTGTATTCAGAGTTGAGCTCAGTCTCTATCCCCTATTGCAAAAAAGTTGACCCTTATTGCAGTAACTTTGAACATTACCATTTCAACCAGTGTCAGAATAATTTCTCTTTAACAGCTGAGACCCCCGTCTAAGCTGTGCTGGTCAAGGCAAGAAGCACTCCTGCTTTGGCTCTGGGTCAGTTAAGACAAAAGCTGCATCAGGCAAGCTATCCAAGGGTGGGTTCTAGGATTCAAAGCCTGAAAAAGACATTAGAAACTAGGTTCAGAGAAGAAGCTGTCCCCTCTGGTCATCCTCAACCTCCATTCATGATGCTACCAGTCTGACATCATACAAATCCTCAATATGACATCCCCAAAGTTAGAGGGAGTTGTGTCCAGGGTCCCAGAGCGGAGAGGAAAGGAACCAAGCTAGGTGGCAGAGGCCCTGGAGTGGACAGAGGGAGAGATGCTGGTTAACACTAAGGAAGGGGGCTGCACAATCCATTTCATGGTTTGTGGAGCCTGGCATCACTTAGGTGACAGCCCTGGGGACAGAGTACTGAGACATAGCAGAGTACAAAAGACTCATGCAAAGACCACATCTTATTAACTCCCAGAACAAAGTTAAGTTGAAGCTGACGGAGACTTTTTGCAGGTAGGGTGAAGAACATACTAGGGAGAAAGAAAAATAAAATTTCACCACCCACTCTTGGAGGCTGTATTCCTTAGAAATCTTGGTTGCAAGTGACAGTAACCCAAACTATCTTAAGTGGACAAAAGTAACTGATTAGCTCATGGAACTGAGAAGTATGGGAGTAGTGCCCATTTCAGGCAAAATGAGATCCAAGGGCTCTAATTTGGTTGTCTGGAAATCTTGCCCTGAGTCTAGTTTCCTGTCTGTCAGCTTCATTCTCAAGCAGGCACCCTCTCCCCTTCTGGGAGCAAAGAGGACCATCAGCTGCTCTGGGCTTACAGTCCACAGTTAATAATCCTAGGACAGAGAATAAGACTCTTTTTCAATATTTTCAGCCAAAGCCCAGGCACTGACTCTAACTGGTGCAGCTTGTCACACACCTGCCACTGGGCCCATCACTCTGCCCAGAAGGATGTGTGCTGTGACAGGCCAAGCCTGAGTGAGGCCCTCACCTCTGAAGCCCGGGGTGGCGGGGGTGGGTGGTCAGGAGGAAGGTATGGGAACTGCACATTGAATAGGAGGGGTTAGACCTCCAAAGGGAAATAGATAAGCTGTCACCCAGATAAGAACTGCTGGGCAGGTGAAACCAGCACCTACTCAGTGAGCTGCAAAGCCTCCCCTCCTGTGGAACTGCATCACAGTTCAATCATGGAGCTCTGAAGACCAACAGAAATGGGTTGCAGTCCTTATGATGCCTTATGTGAGCTCAGCAAATGGTTTCATTCCTGTAGGCCCCAGCTTTCTCAGTGTGTAATGGGGATACAACCTAAGCTGTGGGTGTATTGGACAAGACTACATCTTAACTAAATGTTAGATGGGAATAGTCCTCCTTCCCAACCACCCCTACCACTCCAGCTTAGATACAACTGAATGAGGGTAAAGATCCTGGCTGTTTTTTTCATGGCCATTTCTCCATTGCTTGTATACAGTAGGCATCCAGCCAAGATTTGTGGATTAAATGAATGATAACAGAATTAATAAATTTATAGAAAATTTCTACTCTTCAATGTCAGCTCCCAAGCCTTAGCAAACAGCATTAGTCATTTCTTTCTCTTTACCTTTTGGCAGTTTTTATTAACTTCTCTTACAGCCCTTATCAGCAAGACTGTGAACCAGGCCTGTGTGTGGCTCAATTCTGGGGCCCATTGCTGGCCTAGCGCCTGGCACCTCGCACAGCGCATGTTGCTGAGTGAAAACTATCACCTTGTCCAATCTCCTGACGTTACAGATGTTGTCACAGAGACCAAGAGAAGTTAAACAATTTGCCCAAAGCCACCCAGCTTACCATTTGAGCCATGACTTCTAGTCCAATACTCTTCCTTCTCCTTCATACCACCTGGACCTGGTCTGGTTCTCCTGTGCTGCCATAAGCAACAGACACTGCTAGGGATAAAGTGAAGTTCTTGGTCCTCTAGAAGGGAAGAGGCATCTTCAATATGGGAAGCCACCAGCACAGAGAGCAGCATCAAGTCCCAAAAGAGAGTTCAAGGATCATTCACGTGCTCCATCTCATATAGAAGAGCATTTTCAGTCTCCGATGGTTTCCTTTTGCAACCTACTTCTTCCCAATAGCTCGGGCAGGTCTCAGCCATTCCTTCCCAACCCCCACAACAAATGCACACCCAACACCAAACCACTGATGGAGGAGATCACCAGGCCCTTCTTTGGGCTGGAGAATGAATTTGAAAGCCCACAGCAATGGTTTTTTTGCCTCTTCTCCACACTACTCCATCCAGTCCTCCATCTGAAGGAAGAGGTCCCAGCAGGTGCCAAGCCAGCCAGCCAGCCTCTCCCCTTCCCTAGCTACTCCCAAATCCAATCTCCTAAAGCCCAGCTGCCCTGTTCAGTTAATTTCTATTAAAAATAGGCTCTACCATTACCACATTCAAGACAGTTTATGCTATTCTTGTTGGAGACCGTGAAAAGATATTTCTTTTATTCATTCCATTTGTTTCAACAAATATTTTAGTGGCTGTCATGTGCGAGGCACTGAGCATACCAAAACAAAGAAATGAAGACTGAAGAATGTATCTGCTGGCTAAGGCATCTAAGTAACCCCACTAATAATATTTGCATCAAAATTCCTAAAGCAGAGAAGCTTTCTTATTCACCACCACCCTGCCCCCCCGCAATATTTAATTCAAAGTAAATGCTTTGAAGAGCATATCATTAATAGATTTTTAATTAAGAGTAAAGGCTCTTTCAAGGTAAAGTTGATCTTTGACTGTTGAAAAGGTGTTTTTTCTTCAAAATTAAAAAAATGAAAGAGCAGGTGGGTTCAGACTAATACGGCTAATAGCCAATATTGCTAGAAAGAAGGTTGAGGTGACATGTTCACTGTTTCCTTAACACCAGGAGAAAAGGCTGCTTCTAAATTTAAAGTACGCTAACTGTTTTGATGTGAGAAAACATATAAGAACCCATCAAACATCTCTTTTGAAGGAGCTCAGAAGAACCCAGTGCAATTTTCTCTAGGACTCAGGTGCACAGCAAATATATCTCAATGAATGAACTTGGCTGTGCATAAACCATTTGCTTCCACTTTCATTTGTAATGAATTCATTCATTTTGCAAAGTTAATGACCCTAACATGTTAGTGTTAGTTGAGCTTCTGGAATGTTCCCTGGTATCTTAATGCTCCTTCCTTACAAGGCATAAGAAACTATCCTTTTTAGTATAAAAAGGGATGCTTTGCTTTCATATTTATCCAAATATCTAACTTTCGAGTGAGGAGACTGAGGCCCAGAGTGTTTTGCTCAGGAGCAGACAGAGTATTAGCACTAGAGCCAAGACTAAAATAAACCTCTTAACTCTGAATTGAGAGTTATATTTAAAAGCCCATTAAATAACTGTATTCTTTGAAATTTACATAAGAGTTTACTGGTTGTTAAGGCTCTATTATGTACCAGGTACTTTACATACATATTTTTTCTTTTAATTCTTACATAAAATCTCCAAGATAAGGGCCATTAAGAGATTCTGCTAAAGCATTTACATAACACCATGTGTAGCGCTTATGGTGTACCGAACTCTTCCTATAGATCACCTCCAATTTTCACAAAAATCCTGCAAGGTAGCATCGTTCCTGATTCACAGATAAGACACGTAGTTCTCTGAGAGATGAAGCAACTTGCTGAATTCACATAGCTAGGAAATGATACGGCTGGATCCACATGACAAAGCCTGTGCATGTCCCCCATAATGCTGCCCATGTAGATAGCCAGCAATGGTCTTCCTGCCCAAATAAACAGTATCAGAGACGGTCCCCCTCAGCAGGCCTATTGTTTCCCACAGAACACCCCACCCACAGCGCTGGGTAGCTGCTTCCAGTGACAGCGCAGCTAGGAGAAGTCAGCCGGGGCTTCCAGGTGGGGTGAAGTTTTTAGTACAGTGGTGCCACAGGGGGCGATTGTGCAGTAGGGTCTCTCTGGGCCTTAGCTTGTCAGAGTCAAAAACCTGACCCTGTCCTTTCATTTAGGGGTGGCTTGTGTCCTTAAAAATAAAGTCAGCCATATCACAAAATATAATCATATAAAATCACATAAATATAATCACAAAATATAATCATATAAAACCACATAAATATAATCACAAAATATAATCATATAAAATCATATAAAATGATGATGATGATATTGATAACCATCACTTACTGAATATATGTTGTATATGATGTGCTTTGCATTTGTTGTCTTTAATTATTATGGAAATAGACCTTCTCACCAGGAGACAAAACCCATTTTCCATTTAAGACACATCCTCAAAAAAAAAAAAAAGACACATCCTCATGTTGAATTATGGTGTTTAAGAGTATACTAAAGAAAGCGAGCAAAGAACTGTTACGGAAGAGGTAAGGGTCTTACCTCAATCTGCAGTGATTTACTGAATATCCCCTAGTGAAGGCTCATTGGTGAGAATTGATTTTTCTTATATGAGTTGTAAGTATTTGACAGCTTAGTCTAAAATCAGAACTGGTGATATATATATATATATAGAGAGAGAGAGAGAGAGAGAATATCTAGATATATAGTATATAGATATATAATCAGGACTCAAGCCTAGACTAAGGCTTTTTTCCCCCTTTGGTGCTCCTTAATAGTGATGTCAAACATTTATGATATAATGTCTAAGGCAACAATCTGGTAAGAGTTTGAGAAATCTTGTCTGTGTCATCATGTAATAACTTATTTATAAATCTGATCATAATATATATTACTTCTGGGAAGACTTCACCAGTTAGGGGGTCTCTTCTATTGCACCTTGATTTTGACAATTTTTGTCCTGGCATTTTGGGAACAAAACAGTGTGTTAGGCTAAGGGAGCCATATCTCATCCTACTATGTAGTGGAAGCAACATCTTTTTATCTATATCAGCAACCAAAACCAACCTCATTCCAAAAAGTAGAGATAGGAACTTATTTGCAAAGTGCCTCAAAAGCTGCCCACTCTTTTGCAGCCTTTGGCCTCTTTTGGATGGCTCTGTAAGGCAAGATCATAACAATAGGAATGAACACAGGCACTTCAAATAGAAGCCATTGGTTCTAAAAGATGGTGAAATAAGGAAGAGTGAAAGTGCCAGTATAAGTCCATCCTCCTATGCCCTCTAGAGAAAAAATATTTCTAAGTACTGGCTCTGGGTCCATGGAAACACTTGATATATGAATGGAGACATTCAACATGCTGACCAAAGAATAGAGAAGGGCCAAATGTAATCTGAGTGTCAAGACTAGATTCCATCTCATTCCTCTTACTGGAGCAAATAACCATGGCACAATTAGCTAAGAAAGAGAGGTTGGATTCATAAAAATGCCCTGCATTATTGTCAAAAGTATACCAAAATAGTAGAAAAGCTAAAACCAAAATGTTGGGCTGAGATTAGATACAGGAAAACTTGTAGACAGGATATAAAAGCCAAGTATGAAGAGTCATAAGTGGGTCAAATTCAGACAAGACACAGCTCCAAATACAGTCTAAACATTAGTAATTTCTGGGAAGTTTTCTGCAGATTAGTTTCATCTAACACATGCAGATTCTCATATCTTATCATGACATATTGAGTTGGTTAAGTTCATTTTGAGGACCTACATGCCATTTCCTTCCACAGCTGCACCAACATGCGTACACATACACTCAACCATTAGTCTCACTTATAAATTATATACAAACCAAATGAGACAGGATCAACCAGCCAAAAGTTTTTTGGAAAATTGTCCATTCATTTGGGGAAAAAATAAAGATAGATCCCTATCTCAAACTATAATTAAAATTAAAACTCCAACAGGGTTATAGATTTAAACATTAAAAAAAAAACACTATAAACATATTAGAGATGATACTTCCAGCTACGGTGGCCTGAAATGTTGGAAGATCTGCTCCCCAAAAGACAAGTAACTTAAAAGTTTTTATTAGTGAAAATCTATTCAAACTTTCATAATGACAGCAGGAATCTGGGGCTTCTTGCCTGAGGGGCTCTGATGCTCCATCCCAGTTCATTTGGCAATATTATTTAGGTTTTACTACTATAGCAGGTCTAGCTCAGGACATCAGCCGCCTTGCTGCCAGGGGCAGATTTAATTCGGAGCAGAGAGCAAAAACTCTCCCTGGTAGTGTTGTTAATTAAAATAGCAAACCTGGAGGATGACTGGGTGGCTCAGTCAGTTAAGCATCTGGCTCTTGATTTCCGCTCAGGTCATGATCTTGGGGTCCTGGGATCAAGCCCCACATCGGGCTCCCCGCCTACCAGGGAGTCTGCTTGAAGATTTCCTCCTTCTCGCTCTGCCCCTTCCCCTGCTCCTCTCTCTCTCTCTCTCTCTCTCTTTCTCCCTCTCTCTCTCAAATAAATAAATAAATCTTTAAAAAATAAAATAAAATAAAATAAAATAAAATAGCAAAGCTGTTACAGAAAGAATGGGTAAAACTGGTAGCTCTGTTAGCCTGAGGTTGTGATCCCATTTGGGGCAAGGGGAAGGCAGGCTAGGAATTTATGGGGTGATCCTAGAAATGAGAAAGCTATTGAAGGGCTAGATTAACTCTCCCCACATCCTTGGATGATTGGAAAACATGTGCACATATGCACACAAATGTGCAAGGAAGACTTGAGAGAACCTGGTATAAAAGGAAATGAAGGCATACATGAGAACTGGCTGAACTTTGAATGCACTCCCCAACTCAAAAACAGATTCCTTGGCAGAGTTTGTAAAAACAAACTCAAGAATATCTGAGCACAACTTCTGCCTAAATCATCGGTTGGTCACTAAGCTATGTAGACATAGAGATGAGCCATAGGAAGTTATGCTAAAAAATTTTTTAGAAGTGTGTAAAAATATCAGTAGCCATATACTACAAAGGAGATAAATTCTACAGTTTAAGTACAAGAATATTACAAAAAGAAAGAAAAGAGAATCAGGGTGGAAAATCAGAACCTAGAGTTTCAACAGTATATTATCAACATACTAGCTAAAATGTCAGTGTTAGACAAAAATTATGAAACATATAAAGTAGTTGAAAAGTATGACCATATTCAAGAATAAAAGCAGTCAATAGACATTAATTCTGCATGTGCCCAAATGTTGGAAGTAGGAGATAAAGACATCAGAGCAGCTATGATGAGTAAGCTAAAAGAACTGCTAAAAGAACTGAAGGAAAATATAACAGTTGAAAATAGGGACTCTGAATATAAAAATATAAACTATAAAAAGAACCAAAGAAAAAGTAGATGACAAACAAAATGAAAAATGGGCTTGAGCAAAGATGTGAGATGACAGAAGAAAAAAATCCATAAATTTGAAGATAGATTAGTAGAAATTACCTTCTCTGAGGAACACAGAGAAAAAAGATTGAAGGAAAATGACAGATCGCATAGAGACCCTTGGGACAACATGAAGAATACCAGCATACATGTAACAGGACTCTTGAAAAAGAAGAGAGAGAAAAAGGAACAGAGGAAAAAAATTGAAGTAGCAATCCCTGAAAACTTCCCAAATGTGCTGAAAAACATTCATAGGCAGTTTCAAGGAACCCAAAAACCTAAGTAGGATAAACACAAAGAGAGTCATACATCACAGTCAAATTGTTGAAAGCCAAAGACAATGAGAAAATCTCGAATGCAGCAAGAGAAAAATGACTGTCATGTACAGGAGAACAACATATATATCAGCTGACTTTCCATCAGAAAAAAAAAATGGAGGTTAGAAAGCAGTAGAATGGCATACTCAAAGAGCAGAAAGAAAGAGTGTTAGCCAATAGATTTAACATAACTATTTTTCAAAAGTAAAGTCAAAACAGTCATTCAAAGATAGACAAAAACTGAGAAAGTGTATAGCAATCAGAAATGTCCCATGAAAAATACTAACGGAAGACTTTCAGGCTGAATAAAAATTATGCCAGTCAGTGACTTGAATTCTCACACACACACACACACACACACACACACACACAGCTTGACAGAAAGACACACACACACACACACACACACACAAAGCTTGAAATAGTAATTATGTGGTTAAACAAAAGATTGCATAAATAGGTATTGTTCTCTATTCTTTTTCTCTGAATTTCTTTTTAAAAGTCATTACCTATGAATAATTATAGTGCTGTACTGTTGAACTTATGACATATATAGATACAATATATATGGCAATAATAGCACAGAAGATGGGAGAAGAAATAGAGCTATACTAGAACAAAGTTATTATATTTTACCAGAATTGTCATTATTAAACTGAAGCAGGTTGTGGTAAGTTTAGATACATGTTGTAACTTAGACCATCACTTAGAAAATTAATTTTTAAAAATAGTTAATAAAACAACATAGAAATTGAAGTGGCATACTAAAAATATTTGTTTAACACAAAAGAAAGTAGCAAAAGAAGAACAGAGGAACAAAACAGACATTAGATATACTGAAAACAAACAGCAAAATGGCAAATGTAAAGCCAACCATATCAATTAAATTAAATGCAAACGGATTAAATACTTCAGTCAAAAGGCAATCATTATCAGCCTGGTAAAAAAAGCAAGTTCCAACTATATACTGTCTTCAAGAAAAATGCTTTAGATTTAAGGACACAAATAGACTGAAAGTAAAAGAATGGGAGAGATATATATGTACCATCCAACAGTTATCATAAATAGCTGGAGTACTTACGTTAATATCACAAAAAAGTAGAATTTAAAACAAAAATATTACCAGAGATTAAAGAACACTGTGTGATGATAAAAGAATCAAAATATTAGGAACCTATAACAATTACAAATATATAGGCACCTAATAACAGAGTGACAAATACATAAAGCAAATATTGACAGAATTGTAATAGATAATTGAGTAGTAAGAGTTGGAGATTTCAAGTCCCTTCTCCCAGCAATATTTCTCCTAGAAATAAAATTAATAAGGATATAGAAAATTTGAAAACATAAACTAACTGTACCTAAAATATATAGAACACTCCTTCCAACAATTGTAGTTTACACAACAGTTTCAAGCCAACGTGAACATTTTCCAGGATTTGTTGTATTGTAAAACAAACCTCAATAAACTTAAAAGGATTAAACTCATATGAAATATATTCTACAACCATGATAGAACTAAATTGAAAATCAACAACAGAAAGAAATTTGGGAAACCCTCAAAATTTTTGAAAAACACACTTCTAAATAACCCATGAGTCAAAGAAGAAATCACAATGTTCATTAGGTAATATTTCAAACTGAGTGGAAACATAACCAAATATATCAAAATGTATGAGTTCAGCTAATGCACTGTTCAGAAGAAAACTTATAGTATTAAATGCTTAAATTAGAAGGAAGATCTATTATCAATAATCTAAGCTTGCACCTCAAGAAGGTAGAAAAAGAAGAGCAAATCAAACCCATAGAAAGAAATAATAAAGATCAGAGTAGAAATCAATAAAATAAAAATAAAGGAAAAACACCCAACAAAATCAAAAGTTGACTCTTTGAAAAGATGAATAAAATTGATAAAACATTTACTAGACGGAAAAAAGAGGAGATAAAGTATAAATTACCAAAATCAGGAAATAAAAAGGGATATAACTAGTGATCCTACAGAAATTGGAAGGATTGTAAAAGAATATTTTGAACAACTTAATGGCAGCAAATTACACAAATTAGATGAAATGGATAAATTTGTAGAAAGACAAAAGTACCAAAACTGGCTGAATAAGAAATTAAAAATCTGAAAAGACCAGTAACAAATGAGAAATTGAATTAGTAATTAGAAATCTTCCCACAAAGGAAAGCACAGCCCCAGATGACTTTACTGGTACATTTCATCAAATATTTAAGGAAGAAATGTAACCAATCTGATACAAGCTCTTTCCGAAAATAGGTGTTTTAGTTTGCCCTTAACAAAGTACTCCAAACTGAATGACTTAAACAGTAGAAATGTTTTGTCTCATGGTTCTGGAGGCTAAAGGTCTGATATCAAGATGTTGGCATGGTTGGTTCCTTCCTAGGAGAGAAGGGTCTGTACCAGGACACTCTCCTTGGTTTGTAAATAGCCACTTTCTCCCTATGCCTTCACATAGTCTTCCCTCTGTCTGTGTCAGTGTCCAAATTTCTGCTTCTTATAAGGCCACCAGTCATATTAGATTAAGACCCACAGTAAAGATCTCATTTTAAGTTGATTACCTATGTTAAGACCCTATCTCTAAATAAGGTCACGTGTGATTTTGGGGAAGGGGCACAATTCAATCCATGACAGTAGGAAAGGAGCAAACACTTCCCAACTCATCCTATGAGACCCATATTATCACCCAGATACCAAAGCAGGACAAAAGCATCAGAAGTAGAGAAAACTACAGACCAATTTCCCTTATGAAAAATTGATAGAAAAGTACTTCAAAAAATAGTACTGGCAAGCTAAATACATAAATATATGTATATTTTTAATTATACACCATGATCAAATGGGAATTACCTCAGGAAAGTAAGATTGGTTTAACATCTGAAAATAAACTAATATTATATACTAAATAGAATAAAGGGCAAAAATCACATTACCGTTGGGGCGCTTGGGTGGCTCAGTCAGCTAGGCATCTGCCTTCAGCTCAGGTCATGATCCCAGGGTCCCGGGATAGAGCCCTGCGTCAGGCTCCCTGTTCAGTAGGGAGCCTGCTTCTCCTTCTCCCTCTGCCCCTCACCCCTGCTTAGGCTTGCTCCCTCTCTCTCTCAAATAAATAAAGTCTTTTTAAAAAATTGCAAGATCATCTCAACAGATATAGGGAAAACATTTGACAAAATCCAATACCCATTTATGATAGGAAAAAAAACCTCTCCACAAAGTAGACAAAACCCAAATTTCCTTAACCTGATAAAGAGCTTCTAAAAAACCTATATCTTAATGTTATACTTAATATGAAAGACTGAAATTGCTAGAAAACAAAAACATAAAACTAAAAAGCAGATCAGTGGTTGCCTGAGTCTGAGGCTGAAACCAAAAATAACAATAAATGGATACCAGGGAACTTTTTGAGTTGATGGAATGTCTTAAAACTGGATAGTTGCACAACTCTGCACATTTGCAAAAATAATTGAACAGTCCACTTAGCTTGGGTAAATTTTTTGCTTCTAAATTATATTTAGAAAAAATACAGCCTTTAATTAATTAAAAAGGATAAAAACGTACTAGAATAGGAATAGAAAAATTAATATATGTTTATTAAGTCTTGTGGAAGTAAGTGATGTGGGAATGAACATAGAAAAAATATTTTACTTTATTTTTTAAAAAGATTTTACTTATTTATTTGACAGAGAGAGATCATAGAGCCACAGAGGGAGGCAGAGAGAGAAGCAGGCTCCCCACTGAGCAGAGAGCCTGATGCAGGACTCAATCCCAGGACCCTGGGATTATGACCTGAGCCAAAGGCAGATGCTTAACCAACTGAGCCACCCAGGCGCCCCAGGAAAAAATATTTTAAAGGAATATTTGACAATTTGCTAAAGCTTGGAAGGGGAGGGTGAAGGAGAGGAAGGAATTCAAAGTAGCACAAGTTGTCACATGAAAGTTGGTCATCCAAGGATGCAGATTGGGAAATCATCCATGGAGTTGAAATCGTGGGAGTGAATGAGGTTGTGAACGAGAATATTGAGACCAAGCAGGACAGGACAGAAATTTTCAGAACACCCACTCCTAAGAAGCCTGAGGAAGAAGTTAGAATAGAGAAAGCTGTGGAATTTAAAAGAGAAAAAAAATTCTGTGCCCTCATGAGACTCACTCAGTGATGGCAGACGCACACGAGATGAAGACAGGCGTCAGGCACCACACATGCGAAAGCTGTAGTATATTCTAGATAATAAAGATCGAAAATGTGATAGCTTTTGCCCTTTTGCCTAACCTCTTAAAATAGATTTATTTAGAAGAAACATTTTCGTTTTGGTTTGGTTTTTTTGTTATCATGTATTATCTTTCTAAGTAGGTAATACATTAATGAATATGATTTTTAAAAATGAAGACAATATAAAAAAGCCAGGTAGAGCACCTCCCCACCTCCCAATAGAAAACAACTTGTAATAGTTCCCTGCTTTTCTTAAGGAAGATATTTTGAAGGAAACACAGGAATTTAGTAAAATTATGAAGAAGGGGGTGAAAATAAAAAGAGGTGAGGGAAGAAGAAATCCAGGAGATAGGGAAGGGGAGACAGGGATCGAAGAAGGACATGGAGAAGACAAAAAGTAGAGATGGGGGATTTTGTAGGGATGTGAGGCTTAGTTTCCATTATTCCCTGGGTTCCCATCCCAGGAGGATTCCCTGGCCCACAACTCTGTTTCCCCCCTGCCTTCCCGTACATAGGCTGACCTTGTTTGCTGGGACAGCGACATTGACCCTCTTCCTATATTGTGCCCTCAAGAGAGGGCAGGCATCTCTGCCTGTGGCCTCCCTCCTTGTGGGGATGGCAACAAGAAGACCTGGGCAAGAGCATGTTTTAAACAGGTGCAAGTTTTTAACATAGTCACCAGAAACTCCAATACTGAATGCAATGCATACTTCTAACTGGATCTTTATGCCATAAGGAGCATTATCGGGACAATTGAAGACACTTGAATTTGGATGGTGGCAATGTGTCAGCGTTCATATCCCAATTTCAATGGTAGTATGGTGGTTATATAGGAGAATTCCCGGTTCTGTAGGAAGTACTAAAATATTTGGAGTGACAGAGAATCCTGTAGGCAACTCATTCTCAAATGGTTTGGGTGGGGGGGGGGTCTTGTAGTATCCTCGCAAGTTTTCTATAAATTTGAAATTCTTTCAAAATATTGAAAAGACTCTATGTGATTGGGTAGTTTGGTGTGACGTTATGTTTCTGGATTGTGGGTTAGTAAACCCAACAAAATGGAACGGGAAAGGGAGGGAGGCACATACCCCTAGTCCCAGTCTTTGCGAACTCGGGGTTACATAAGACTAGAAGTAACCCTGTTTGCCTTGCAAAATGTAAACAAAGGCATTACACTTGCACAGGGTAATAATATGCTTTCCTCATCCCAGCTAACAGCAGGACTCCGGTAATCAGACCAAATAAGCCTAGTCAATGGCGCTGGGAAGGTTGGCTCCCACAAAGAAAGGCAATGTAAGTAATTAGCCAGTCTTTATGGCAGGATCATCTCCCAGCCTCAGCAGGGTGCAAGGGAGCACAGGCTGTTATGCAATAAAAGCTATCCTTCATTTTTACACTCTCATCTTCTAACTCAAACTTCCAAAGTGTGCGCAGAGAGGACACTTTCCTCAGTGACTCTCAGTGGCCCAGATGGGAAAAGGCCGATGGCTGAGCCCAACCAGCACATGCTGATGAGCTTTTGTTTCATTTGCGCTTTGTTTTCAGATGAAAACAGCTTCACTGTTTTTCCAGATTATAAAAGGAATCTATGCTGTTATTAAAATAAATTTAGATAAAAACAAATAAGGGCAGTTATAAAGTTGAAAGTTAAAATTATCTATAACCTCCCCAACCAGAGAAAGCAAGGGTTCATATTTTAGTTTATCAGCCTTCAGGTTTATCTAATAAGTAAAAATACAATTATACTAAAGAAGTTGCATTATAACCATGATCTTTATTTTCCTCTTACTCGATCAAAGCTATCTTTATATATTAAGAAATCTGTGACCTCATACTATAGAGAGACCTTTGCTCAGATAACCCAATAGAAAAATAAGCCAACAACCGTGGCAGCCTTTTGAGGGCAATGCCCAGTAAATATTAAAAGAATGCTCAGCGGGCGCCTGGGTGGCTCAGTCGGTCGAGGGTCCGGCTCTTGATTTTGGCTCAGGTCATGATCTCGGGTTGTGAGATCCAGCCCCACATCAGGCTCCAGGCCCAGCACAGAGTCTGCTTGAGATTCCTTGTCTCCCTCTCCCTCTGCCTCTCCCTCCACTCACATTCTCTCTCTTTTTAAATAAATAAATAAAAATTTTTAAAAAAGAATGCTTAACTTCATTACTCATCAGGAAAATTTGTATTAAAACCGTGACTGTCCACCTATGAATAGCTAAAATGAATGAGACAGAGAAAAGCACATGGTCGCAAGGACACGAAGCCAGCAGCACCCTCATAGATTGTGGGTGGGCTGCAAATTGGTACAATTACTTTGGAAAACTGTCTGACGCTATCTAGCAAGACTAATAGTATGTATACATAGAGGTCAGTAGTTCTACTCCTGGCTAGACAGCCAACGGAAGTACGTACCTTGGTGTTCACTTAAACACAGGGACAAGATAGGCCTGTAACTGAAGACAACCAAACGTCCACGTACAGCGGAATGGATCAACCAACCATGGTCTATCTATAATGGGACACTATATAATAATGAGGACGAACGGATCACACTACATGTAACAGCACGGACAATTCTCACGAAGATGCTGTGGAGAAAAAGCAGCCAGGCACAGATGAGACGCGGTACAATCCATCAACAGAAAAGAAACATCCAGAGCAAGCTGACAAATTGGGTAAAGTCAGGATCGATAATACCCTTCTCAGGGGATAGGGACTGCCAGGGGTACCTGGAGACTTTGGGGGCGTGGCAAAGCTCTCTTTCTCGATCTGGGTGCTGGATATGCACATGTATTCACGGAGGGAAAATTTATCAAGCTGTGCCCTTAGGAAGTGTGTATTTTTCAGTATTTTTATGTCGGCGTGTAAAAATACTACATGCAGTAATATTACTAATAAAATTAAGCTGATCAACTCCCAAAGCCTAGAATCAATTGGATTATATTCAGAATCTTTTTATCCCTCACAACCAAATTGTAGGAATTTCCTAACGTTTAAGGCAGAATGACATGCAAACTGCATACTGTATTAGTGGCATTTCCATTTCTAACCCTCTTCAGCTATTTTGACCCATATCCATCTGTCCCCTCTCAGGATGCGTTGCTATGTTGAGTAACAAAGCATACCCCAACCCTTGGCCGCTACGGTGATCCCCAAAGGACTAGAACAGTGGTTCTTACCAGGGATTTCCATCAGAGTCACCTGAAGCCCACATGCATCTACGTAAGTGCAAGCGAGGTCGTTTTTAGCTGCAGGTGTAGCGATGCTATGGATCTCTGCCTAGACTCTGCCGCAGAGCTGAAGCCCTCATTTTCCTAACTGTGGAAGTGTTGCCTGAGAAGGACTCAAGAGTGTGGCCCCAGGAATTACTGTCTGTAGAATGAAGCCACCTGATCAAGGTCAAGCTCCTTCCTGGGGCAGCCTACATCCAATAACTGGTCCGTACAAGGATATAGAGGCTGGCTCCGGCATGGGGGGGGTGCACCACACAGAAGGCTCATCCCAGTTCCAGGGCGCCTCAGGATTTGGCTGAAGCCTTTGCTGAAACTGCATCACAGTCCAAAATTTTCCTCTGTCCAGTCTTGCTTCCCTGATCCCCTCCCAAGTACTATATCTGAGAATAGGCCCCCATAAGCTTCCGGGATGCAAAGCTCCATTTCAAAGTTTGTTTCCCAGGGGACTTAACCTGAGACATTCACTTATGAGAAAGAACTCAAAGTACATATGCTGCATCACTGTAAGCCAATGTTGTCCTGGGTAGGCTTCATGGAGGAGGCAAATCTCTAAGTCCACACAGAGTTGATGATTTTGGAAAAGCCAGCTCACAGTTTGCCAGGTAAGGAGCCACCAGAAAAGCCTAAGCTTAAAAGTATAGATGGGCAGGGTAAGTGGTGGAACCATTGCAAAGGCTGGCCTAACCAGAGCAGAATGGCTTTACTGGGAAATAGAGGTACAAGATTTCATAGACCAATCAGGTTGGCTGTAAAAAACAAAAACAAAAAAACAAAGCCTTGGCTTGAAATTGGTTCTAATTAAACAGGGACCCTGTGGTGATTTTTTGGACAAGTGATTGACAAAGGTGATGCTGCCTTTGGATAAACTGAGCAGCGAGGGACGAGACTGATGGCAGGTGAGACTGGTGACTTGAAGACCAGCATGGCAGATGCGGCCACAGTCCCAGGGGAAGGCATGACATGCCCAGGCTGTAAACAGCTCACAGGGCATAAGATGAGAGCCGTCTTCTCTATCACAAGGCTGTCATGGGAATTGGCCTTGCTCAGTGGGGCAACACCAAGCTATTAAGGAAGCAAATATCAGCGAAATGCAAGGAAACCATTAAACCAGAGAGCTATCCGACAAAGAACTGGACTTCTCTTTGGCAGAGGCGAGCACACATCCCTGGAGACTTTTAAAAAGAGGCTGACTGTTTCTTATTGAAGATAAGTGGGAGCCAGCAATGAGTAGGAGTTTAAACTGGAGCCCCTTTAATCCTGCTTCTAAGCCTTCTGCAAAATTGAGAAGGAAAGCTTAACTCTGCCAAGAGAGAACCAGCTCCACTCTAGTGGCTTTTGGAGATATGGGGGCAAAGAAATGTTTCTAAGTTGCCTCCAAGTTTTCAAACCCAGAGGATGGAATGCAGCTGGTAAAACAGTCTCTACTGTGAAAGTTTAATGGTTGGGCTTTTTAGAATAAAGTAGAAAATCTGATTCCACTTCCAGTTGAAGTAGAAACAATGCATGTGGTGTCTTGCTCCAAACACAAGACAGGAGCAACGCAGGAGGCTGCGTGCCTCACTTCATCCAGTGCTCGCTCCCAGTTTTCAAAATGGCGCTCTCACTGTCGCCTGGCTCACAGTTGCTCTCTTTTCCTTCACAGCCCCTGCACTATGTGAGGAGAAAAGTGACTCCCAGCAGCAGCAAGGCAAGACTTCAACATCCCCTATTAGTTTCTTGGCCCTCACTGCCAAAATGGGGGAAGTGGAGGGCGTCTCGTGCTTCCACAGTGCCAAGGTCAGCCTCCTGGGGCTGAGCCAGATGGTTCTCCTTTCACCTTCTGGTTACAACTAGACGGATGCATCCTGGGTCTTTTAAAGAATCCATTATTTTGTTGAGAGTTTTTTGGGTGACTCTGTTTCCTTCTGGAGTTTTGTTTAAATGTTTGAAGATCTATCTTTGTCCAGAGTTTAAAAAAAGGACTCTGTGGCATTTGATATTTGTAATATATTTATTTTTATTATATTTCTAAAACCAGCTTTTTTTTTTCTTTCTGCTGGAGTTCTCTTTCTTTCTCAAGTTTGATTTTATTATACTTATCATTTCTTCTCCCCATCCCACCTCCTTCCCTACTTTTCTGAGGCCTGAGCTGCTTCCTGGTTTCCCTCTTATGGAGTCCATATGTCTGGCTCATACTCAAAAGAAGATAAAAACAGAAGGTATTTGACTCACCTCCTTCCTCACACCATGAGCCTCCATCTTTTAAATATATGACGTCTGTTCCCAGAGTGCCAGTCCTGTTTGTAAGTATTCATCAGAACTGCATGTGAGTACAGGTCGGCTGGCATCGCATGCACCAAAAAAGTTCAAGGCACATGGTGACCACTGTGTGTTTTTAGATTTCCTGCCTCAAGTTCACATATCTGAGACCACGTTTGCTCTTGTTGCCCGGCTAACCACAGGAGTCAGAAAGGGGAAATATATTTTCATTTGAGAATTTTATGTGGAAGAGAAGAACATTCTTTCAGCAAAAACAAACTATAACCACAACTATTTTTCAAAGGGCTGAGAAAAAAATCCCAAGGGATGCTTTTGCAACATTTAAAGACAAGAGCAAACTCTACAAAAATGCCATTAGAGTCAGCCTGGGTGGGACATCAGTGGTGAGGTCTTTACCTGTGTCTCCAGGCTAAAGGACAGACATGAATGTGCTAGGAAGGGTTATTCTTTTCAAGGACACCTACAGCCCATAATTTAGTGTCAAGATCCTTAATGGTAAAAGAAGGAAACCATGTATTTGTACAGGTTTCTATTTTTTTCAGTGAGACAGTTTCCACAACAGTCTTTCCTTTAGACTTCTTGATGTATAAAACTTCCCGTGTGATGTTGGCTCATTACCCTGTAAATGAGGTCAGGGCCATCAGTTCAGCATCCTGGGGACCCAATTTCTGCTCTGTTCCATGTCCACAGACCACAGCTCTAACCTCAGTCAGCAACAGTGTGACTGTATTTAGTATGTGAGTAGTCATGAGAAACCCATGTAAGGAAATATTTCTGTTTCAACTGCGAAAAAAATAAGTGCAATACTCAGGAGAATGTGACCTTTCTTACCCCAGTCCCCACTTTTTCTCTTCAGAAAATCTTTTTAAAAATTTAATGCCTATTTTTGCAATTATTTGGGTTTTTTTTTTGTTTTTTTAAAGATTTTATTTGACAGAGACAGACAGCCAGCTAGAGAGGGAACACAAGCAGGGGGAGTGAGAAAGGAAGAAGCAGGCTCCCTGCTCGATGTGGGGCTCGATCCCAGGACCCTGGGATCACTCCCTGAGCTGAAGGCAGATGCTTAATGACTGAGCCACCCAGGCGCCCCTATTTTTGCAATTATTTGATAATACACTTTCATCTTTGGGGGCACCTGGGTGGCTCAGCAGGTTGAACATCAGACTCTTGATTTCAGCTTGGATCATGATCTTGGGGTTGTGGGATCAAGCTGAGCACGGAGCCTGCTTGGGATTCTCTCTCCCTCCCCTCCCACCCACCCGCTTGCATGTACAGGTGCACATATGCCCTCTCCCTCTCTAAAAAGAAAAGTACATGTCCATCTTGTAAGAACAGAAAGCCAAATGTAGACAGGAGCAACTCCACCTCACTTGCCTTATATGCCCAGGGTCAACCCTCCCTGCAGGAATCTGCAATTTTGATTTCTTAGGAATCCTTGCACAGCTTCTGTACATGTAAGAAATATGCATATAGATACTTATGGTCTCATTTTTTTTTACACACACACAAAATACTAAGTTCTGATCTTTTTTTTTTTTTTCATTGAACAACGATTTGGGGGGGAGACATCTAAAAGAATACATAGAAAGTTTCATTATTTTTCATGGCCTCATAGTATTTCATTTGTTCCACAATTTACTTAACAGCCTGTATTGGTAGACGTTTGGGTTATTTGAAATGCTTTGCATTGAAAAAAAAAAAGGTTAATGAATAACCAGAAACATCCTTAGCCTGTTTCTGTAGGACACAGAAGTGGAATTGGGAGGGATATACATTTGGAATAGAGATCACCAAATTACCTCTCATAGGGATTGCTTACTTCTTTAACATATAACATGTAATTTTATTTTACTTATTTATTTTTAAAGATTTTATTTATTTATTTAAGAGAGAGAGGGCATGCGTGCAAGTGGGGAGGAGGGGCAAAGGGAGAGGAAAGAGAGAATCTCAAGCAGACTCTGCGCTGAGGGCATAGCCTGAGTGGGGTTTCACCTCACCACCCTGCACCCATGACCTGAGCCTAAATCAAGGGTCTGACGCTTAACCCACTGAGCCACCCAGGTGCCCAGCATACAGCATGCAATTTTAAAAACAATGAACCTTGACCTCATAACAAATAAAAAATTAATCTGAGGGGCAGCTGGCTGGCTCAGTCTGTACAGCATGCAACTCTTGATCTTGGGGTCATGAGTTCAAGCCTCATGCTGGGTGCAGAGATTACATACACATGTACATCGATTCATAATCACTTAACCAATCTGAGGAACAAAGCCCCCCCCAAATTTCTTTTTAAAAAATTAACCAGAAATGGAACAAAGATCTAAATGTAAGATTGAAACTATGAAATCCTTAGAACACATGGGTAAATCCTCATGATCTCAGATTTGGCACTGAATTTTTGGATATGACACCAAACACAAGCAACTAATATCTAGAATATATACAGAACTGTTACAATTCAGCAGCAAAGAGACAAATAACCCAATTAAAACTTGAGTAAAGACATTTCTCCAAAAAAGATATACAAATGGCCAACAAGCAAAAGAAAAGATGCTTAACATTATTAGTCATCAGGGAAATGCAAATCAAAGCCACAGTAATGCACAATGTGAATGTACTTAACGACATTGTACTATCCACTTAGAATGGTTACAATGATAAATATGTTATGATATTTTGCTACAATAAAAAGATATTAAAGCATAGATGCTAAGAACAAAAACAAAAACAGAAAGCCACAATGAGATATCACTTCAACCTGCTAGGATGGCTATAACAGAAAAAAAAATCAAAACATTAAAAACAGAACAAAGCAAGTGTTGGTGAAAATGTTGAGCAATTGTAACACTTGTACATTTATGGTCAAAATGTAAAATGCTGTAGCTACTGTAGGAAACAGGCAGGTCTCAAAATATTAAATATAGAGCTACCATTTGACTCAACAATTCTCTTAAGAGAAATGAAAATATATGTCCATACCAAACTTACACACAAATATTCATAGGACCATAGTTTATAATAGACAACAGGTGGAAACAACCCAAATGTCCATCAACTGGTCAATGGATAAACAAAATGTAGCATATCTATACCTTGAAATATTATTTGGCATAGAAAGGAAAGAAGTACAGATACACAGTATAACATGGATGAACCTTGAAAACATCATGCTAAATTAAAGAAGCCAGTCACAACCTACCACATAGTATATGATTCCATTTATACGAAGTATCTTGAATAGGCAAATATAGAGACAGGAAGTAGATTAGTGTTTGCTTAGGACGGGGTAGGTGGGGGGCATGGAGGTAACAGCAAAGGGGTGGATGAGGAAGGGGAGTGATGAGAAAGTCCTCAGCCTGGCTGAGGTGACTGTTGCTCGACTCTATGAATGCACTACAAACTGGTGAAGTGACCAGTTCCACACACAATAGGCGAATTGTGTGGAATATGAATTCTATCCTAAGCTATCACAAAACAAAGGTAATCTAACGACTAAGGAATGAGTGTCCAGTAGGGATGCAGGTATCAGTGGTCAGGCTCATGATTACCATCACTTGAGAGCTGCTGACTCTTGACATTGATTGCCGTCCAGCACGTCCAGAACAATCTCTGAAAATGCTCCATTTGAAGCACTGGGGACCTGAGAGCGCCACCTGCCATTTCATGATTTTTGACCAGTGAAAATGTGCCAACCACCACCATATTCACCCGATTTGTCACCATGTAACTCTTGGCTTTTCCCCATATTGAAGTGAACTATAACATGAAAGAACTTTGGCATTCTTGAGGCAAACTATTCCACAGACTACCCAAAGGTGATTTAAAATAGTAGTTTTAGATATGTGCCAACAAGTCATGTGATTAGTGGGTCAAGGAAGCAGGTGGGCAGGGGAATGCTTGGGAGCCTACTCAACACTCATCTGTGGAAAAGCACACTTTATTTACTCTATTGTTAACTAAGCCTTTTGACTGACCTTATAAAAAGAGCTCCTACAAAAGTCAGTAAGTAAAAGACCAGTTACCCATTGGGAAAAGAACATGACAATACTTCACAGGGGGGAAAAAAAAAGTAAAAATAAGATACAGATGTGAGAAAGGGACCATCCAGTCATAAGAGAAAAATGCAAGTTAAAAGTATCCCCAAATTCCATATTTCCTGTCAGAGCGGCAAATATTAAAAAGCCTATTTGTATGGTGGGCTTTCAGAGGTATTAAGAAATAAGGCCCTGGCGCATCAGTGCAGAAGGAAACTGGCACAGTCTCCCTGGAAGACGATCGGACAGCATCTAACACAGCATACACTCCCCATATCCTGTGACCCAGCGGTTCCCCTTCTAGGACTCAGGCTCCATTCCATTTGTTCCTCAGGCTTCTCGGCTCTCCTAATCTCTCAGGCTCCGTGCCTCAAGTGAAGTCAATAAGTGGGTAATAATTCCCTTAAACTTTGGAATTAATTTCTTTTTTACTATAGGAATTGGCAGTTCAAAAAAAAACCCTACATGCCTTAATAATTAAAGAAAAACCTTAAAAGTTCTTTCTATGAAGGTTCACAGCTATAAATGTAATAAATGAAGCTTCCCCAATATTGCACTGTAGGTCGGGTTAATAATCCTATTCAGCAAGAGCTGGCCTCGCCAATTATCAGCATGTGTGCTACCTTAGCGCCCCCTGCTGACCCAATGCAAAAACAAATGTCTGTGGTAGGTTTTCCTCAACTCTCTTTTTTTTCAAAAGCTGTTCTAAAGGCACTCTGCATTTCCTGCCAGTTGGGCAGGTCTTCAAAACGTTAAGTATAGAGTTACCTGATTATTACCTCTCTCTGCTCAAGCTCTCAACTCCTTCTTGTATCAGATAAGCTTGCCTCCTACTTCTCTGTGAAGATCAAAGACCCCTGATGCTTCACCTCCTAAAGAGACTGGCTGCTTTCACTGCTGTTTCCCGGCTGCTTGTCCCTTCTTTTCTCCTTCCTTCAGCAATTCTAGTTCTGCCTGTTTTCCTCTTTCAGTCTATCTGTAGGCTTCTTCATTGGCCACTTAACAGCCCACATTGCACCTGAGTCCGGCACCCACAACCAACCTGCCATTCCCTCACTGACTGCACTGGCCCGCTCCCCAATCTTTCAGCCAAGGTTTCTTTAAAAGGAGGTGTGTGGACCATCTTCACATTATTCACCTGGCTGCTTGCCTAAAATGTGGATTCCTGGGCCCCCTGAATCAGACTTTCTGGAATCCTGGAATCTTTTATAACAAGTACCCTAGGGAATTAGAATTCTTACGTACACGTGCACACGCACACTCGCGCGCACACACACACACTATAAACACCACCCTGATTGTTTTGCTCTGATCCAGAAACTTGCCATGCCCCTTAACCTTCAAAGTCCCATGTCAAATGTCACTTCTAGTGTAAAGCCTTTCCTCATTCCTCGATGCGCTAGAAATAACCCTTCCTTTCAACTCTCCATAATGGCAACTGTTGTAACCTGTGGTTTTCATTGTTTTTTTCTTTCTACTTTTCTTATCCCCCCCTAAAAGATCATAAACTCCTTGAGATGAAATTCTATTTTATTCATCGATGTATTCACAGAGGGTTTGCAAACGGTAGCTATCCACACAAGTATTTGTTGAATTAAATTAGCACTCTCAATTAGAGACTGGCTGTTTAATATATTCATGATGTTTTTATAGGTAGACTTAAAAAAACACACCATATTCATTGAGGAAGGAAAATTAAGATTCAAGCCGAATTATTTCTAATAGCAAAGGTCCCTGCTGAATAAAATACAGCTCAAAGTTTAGTGAACCTCTGTGTGTATCTTGCAGTCATCTGGAAAATAACCAGGTCTTGACCCTCAGCCCTTTCTACCCCTTGCTAAGCCTAACAGGTCTTAAAGCAAAACTCTGAAGGAAAAACAATGGATCACAAAGTTATTATTTCTCCTATTGCATTCCATATACTAAGGGCGATTTTTATAATTATGGCCCAAATTAGCTAATGTATATTCTCATATTAAGGAAAATGTACTTGCCTATGATTAAAATTCAACAAAATGGAATTCCAATTTCAAAACAAACGCACTTACCAAATCCCAGTAACAAGGTGCTGCCGCTGCAAATCCTCACAGCAAATGGGGTCCTTATTCTTGATGATGAGCACCTGCGTCCGTCCCCACCCCTCTCCAGCTCCTGCTGACCAAACACCTTCTGAAACATTTTAGCAGTAATTGCAAAACTTCTTTAGGTTTTTCTGAATCTAATTTTAAAAGTATAGGAGACATTATTTTTTAACTGCTTATCAATCTCATGCTGTGTGATGTTTTAATACAAGCTGAAGGTAAAAATACTTTGTATTTATTAGGGACACAAAGTTGCTTGCCAGAGCACTGCAAATCGGCTGTCTGTGTTGGGAAAACATGTCATCCATTCAGCCTCTTCATTATCTCAGGAGGGGAAACATTTTTTCCACCAAAAACTCAAAGTCAGCAAAAATACATAAGGATTCCCGACCTTTCGTCAGCCATTTGCTGTCTTCAATATTAGCATTTTCCAAACCATATTCTGTGGAATGGAAGGGTCTCCACATATATGGATAGAGATTTAACAGAAAAGCAAGAGCTTATGTGGGGAGGAGGGGGGAGGAATCAGTGGTCAGCTAAGTTGGAAAAAAACTGCAAGTTGGACCTCATCCCCTCTAGGGGGTCATAGTTCATAAAGGATATGGAAGAGTTCACACGGTCCTGCAGTGAAGTGGGAACGTGTAAACATGTTTCCCTAATTTATTCAATCATGGAATCAGCCTTTAAAAATTTTGGGAGGGAACATCTCTTCAGTTAATCTTGTGGGATGCTAATATTCAGCAGGACTTGAAGTGAGAAATAGTTTCATGCAGGTATGCTCAAATAATCCATCTAAAATAAATGCCAAGAAAAATGATCAGAGTTGAAAATTCAGAATCACACAAGTACATCCAAGACGGAGTGGCTTCTCAATGCTACCCACGAAGGTTGGCTTAATGCTTCTGCATTAAGTGCACCCAAAAGAAAAGGTGGCACAGTTCTGGCCTTTATTTTGGTGGCTAAAGTGCTTCCATGCACTCTTTGTTGAACTAACGTTCTTAGTTATTTCTTCCAACTGGGTTCAGTGTGGCATAGACTGATGCTGTTGGTCAAGGCCAGCCTCTTCTGTTTCTCTCCCTCACATTTACAGAACTGTCGTAATTGGTGTTTATTAAAGCACCGATCCCATTCTCCACACTGTTTACTGAGTACATTCCATGTCAGGCTCTTTGCCTATGCTCACATAATTTATCATTCCCTACACAGGCCTACCTATTTGCATTATTTGAGGGTACACACCAGAAAAGTTTCCTGGACCAGGAAGTGATTACTGCTCCCGCATTAAAATAATTTTGAAATGCATCTACCAAAGTCATATTATTCTTTTTAGAGGACTTGTCACTTTGATTACATCTCAGGTCATTCTGGAATAATGCAAGACACTTTCGAGATGGTGCTATATAGTTGGTCATTTTACAAAAGCATGGTTACCTGCTATTTTCTTTTTGAAGGTACAGTGTAAAGGTGCCTGTTAGGTGTTTTTTCTTAACCTTTATGAAAGCAGCATCCATTGTGTAATTTGGATTCTCTTAGCTCTTGGGCTGATTGGGTCTATGTGGCTAGGTTTGATTCTAGTTGTTTCTCCTCAATGTAAATTTAACACCGAATATTTGTGGTGTCCAGCAAGATTTACATGGAGGTGCTCAGACAAGAGGAAAGACTGCACTGCCCAAAGGAAGAGATATTTGCCCCTTAAGAGGACATCACCAGGGTGGCTAGACAGGAGACTCCCGAGTTTCTCTCCTCCCACCATCATGCACCAAATAACCAGCTACACAACAATCTCTGAAAGAGATCCAGAAGCTGATTAATTGAGTGGCCCCCACACTCTTGGTGACTGAGAAAATCCCTACATTGAAATGAGTAGGAAAGGCTGAGACACTGTCTTGCCATAAACCCCGTCCTCACAATCAGACCTGTTAGAATGGTTATTCTCAAAAAGACAAGAGAAAACAAAAGCTCGTATGTGCAGAGAAGAGAACGCTTGCACACCGCTGGTTGGAATGTAAACTCACACAGACACTATGGAAAACAGTAAGGAGGGCTCTTCAGGAAATTAAAAATAGACCTACCATATGATCCAGCAATCCTGCTTCTAGGTACATATCCTAAGGAAAAGAAGTCACTGTCTCAAAGGGGTGTCTGTACTCCCATGTCCACTGCAGCTTTATTTATAATAGACAGGGTGGAAACATCATAAATGTCTGTCAACATATGAATGGATAAAGAAGCTGTGAGATATATATATGATGGAATATTATTCAGAATGTTTATGAAAGGAAATCCTACCATTTGTGACAACATGGACGAAGCTGCAGGGCATTATGCTAACTGAAATAAGCCAGACAGAAGACAAATACTGCATGATATCACTTACATGTGGATCTTTAAAAGAAAAGTCACACTTATAGAAACAGAGAGTACAATGGTAATTGCCAAGGGCTGAGGAGGGACCAGGAAAATGGGGAAAGGCTGGTAAAAGGGTACAAGCTTTCAGTTATAAGATGAATAAGCTTTAATGATCTAATGTATAGCGTAGTGACTATAGTTAATAATACTTTACTGTGTTATTGAAATTTGCTGAGAGAATAGATCTTAAGCATTCTCACCAAAAAAAAAAAAGTATGCGAGGTGTTGGGTGTGTTAATTCACTTGATGGTGGAAATCCTTTTACCATGTACATGTATATCAAGTCATCGTGTTCTATATTTTAAATATATTAACATTTTTTTGCCAATTATATTGGAAAAGATTTTAAAATTGCTTGTTAACTTTTGTTTTCCTGAAAATAACGACTGATGTATGGCCTTCCTTAGGAAGGAAAATTCAAGCCAATACAGCAAGCTGGATAATCTGGTTCTTCACTTACATCCATGAAGTACCCTAGCAACCCACTCCAGGAGGAAAGTGGATTCAAGGTAGGACTCAACATCCTGATCAAAACACTGAAGATTAATTGTTGACCAACGCTGATTCCATTATGCAAGCACATAGGTCTAGTATAAAGAACACCAGACTGGGAGTCAGAAAATGTGAAATTTGTCAGCAGCCTAGTTGTCAGGAAATATAAGGTGTATTAGGGTGGTAACATCATTATCTAAACTGTGATACTTGAGTGATAGGAGACAGTTAGTGACTATACCAGGACAGCAGTTGTAAACTGGGACTGTCCATAGCAAATTGGGACAATGATCATCCAAATTATGTCCCTAGATGTTCTCTACAGACCCTTCCAGTTGTAAAACAATGATCCACGTTAGCAAATTAGTTTTAAATTTTTATCTCTAAAGGTTAGGGTTGACAGATAATTAACATTTCAAAAATTATTAGGTTGATTTAAGACAGAAGTTTTAAATACTAAGAGCAAGGTTTAGAACACTATCTCCCCAAGAGTCTGTTCTTCAATCTTTCATAGTCTTCTGATAGAGGAAGAAATTATTGTTCTTCTTTCCTAATACTTTCATGAATACACTGAGTGCTTTAGCTCTTCTCCTCAAGCGCCAAAAAATATTTTTCGTGTTCTTTTCATATTTGGTTCTTTTTTCATATTTGGTTTTTAGAAAGCAATCTTCTCCTTTTAGCCCAGTCTGAGGTGAGGAGGAGAAGGGAAAGGTGGGAGGTGGAAAGTGGAGGAAGAGGGATGGGAATGAGAAATACAAGTCCAGGGCAGGCATTGTCCCTCAACTTCTCTTTGAGGAGTGGACTTGAGATGGACAAAACCGACAGTGCCTCCTGGGTATTTCCTATACTGTGCTGTCTTCACATACGCTGTGATTCTATTGCCTAAAGATAGGCATTTTCCATAAAATCTGGCCTCCAAATGCAAGCTATTCACTCGGTGCTTGTACCAATCCTCTCCTCTCTTAACTCTGAGGAGTTGACACCCGAAGGCTCTGTTTTCCAGCCCCTTTAGTTGCTGGCTTCCAGTCAGGTCCTGCCAATGGGATGGAATGGCAGAAAGCAAAGAAAACCCAGAGTATTTCTTTGCCTTCTTTGCCTCCAGCTGCATCACCTATAAGGCTCCTGTTCTTTGCTGTGATTCGGCTTCCTCCGGGTGACCCTGGCCTTGGGCTTTGCCCCACATTCTTCTCTTTGCCCCATCAGCCTAGGGACAGCACTGGCATCCTGCTCTTGCTAATTTCTGAGTTGCCTCAGTCTTGCTAGCCCTCTCAGTTCTTTTAATACCTGAGCTGTCAATTCTAAGTTATTTAAAATACTCTAGGGTAGTTTTTGTTTTATTGGTGGAATCCTGACTGCTATTATAGTCAATAAAATAGTAAGCTGTTCCAACTGTGGAGGAAGAACTCACTGGAAAGGCTTTATGGCGAGATGGAATGTAGATCTCCTACATGGAACCTTTCCCAGGGTAATGTGATTATTTGAAAATTTTACCTTTTATGTTGGCTTTAGACCTGACCATGCACAGGATGCGACTCCCTCTACGTAACGTGGAGTGCTGAACCATGTTGTTCCACAACGCGATCTACTTTATCAAACACCTGAGATACACTTAGAGATTCAGTATGAAAAAACGACGTGAGTAGAAACGTTCTAATAAAAGGAAGCTTTAGAAATCAAATACTTGTTTGTATAAGGATAGATCCAAATGCTTTATGTATTTTTACTGAAATAGAAAACACATACTATAAGTAGAGTGTGCAAATGATTTTACATAAAAACGCATTAAAAGAAATCACACAAATTACATTAGGCTATTCGTGGTCTATAATCGCTCCCAAATAATATAGTATAAAAATAAGCAATGTTGCAAATGGCCTTCAAAACCAGGATAGTTTGGGCCCCAAATTATATCAGAATTAGTAACATAAGTAGTAATTAGAATTGATTTTACAATTATATTTAAATTCAAATACTCCAGGATCTTAAAATATTCATTTTACTAAATAGAGAAATAAAATTATCAAGTTTATAATACCAAATTTCAGGTAAAAATCTGCATTAAATTATCCACGCCAAGAAAAATATATCTAAGAAAGTGTTTCCTTAATTTATCATAAACATTTCATCTTTCTAAAGTTCTGTTTCATTATATCTGGTCTTCTGGGTCTGGTAAGTGAAGCTGACTTTTACAGAAAATTACTCCTGTAGCAACTACTACTTTCCCCTGGGAGTGACTGCACATAGCTCCTGATTGCTCCATACAGACCTATCATATAAAATTAAAATGCTGCAACTTGATCAGAATGATGCACTCTTGCCTTATATGAAAATACAAATCACAGTATGCTGACACTCAGTAACTTCAGCTTTTTTACTAGCCTAAGAGGATTAAGAAGATACTATAAAATTTCACCATAGGAAATACCATGGATGTAAAACAAACCTGCACAAGATTTTACCAGAATGACTATAAAGAAATGGAAATAAAATAAATACACATACCTGGTCCCGCACAAGTGTCTGCATATTAATACTAATCTGAATATTTAGGCTCACTTTAGTGTATACTAGTTGAAATTTACCCTGCACTATCTTGATGGGTTTTTGCCATTATCACATACTTCATGTTACACTAACAAAAGGAATTAACATTTTCTTTTTTTTAAAGATTTTATGTACTTATTGGAGAGAGAGAAAAGTTGGGGGGAGCAGGTAGAGGGAGAAGCAGACTCCCTGCTGAGCAGGGAGCCCAACACGACAGGGAACTTGATCCCAGGACCCAGAGGACCTGAGCTGAAGACAGAGGCTTATCTAATTGAGCCACCCAGGCGCCCAGCATTTTCAATGTCCCACCTGCATTCTTCCTAGCCTCTTTAGCTCGGGTTTTCAAAAATAGCAATTTCAAATGCAGCTGCAGTATCCATTGTGTTGGGAAAGCCCTCTCAACCCTTGCCCCTGGGGCTCATCCTGCAGACACCCAGCAGTCCATAATATAAGGAGACCACTCTGGATGGATGCAAATGCTTTATCCAAGTTCCACCTGTCTCCAAACCCCAACCAATTAGTTATACAAGCTTTTTATTATATGTGCTCTTTTCCATATTTATGGTATAGCAGATTAAGACGGTGGAGGAAAGGCAAAAGGATCCTAGTTGTGATTATTTTAACAAGGTGGAAATAAAAGATGAGAAAATCTAATTGTATTTTAGCCGGGTACTATTAAGTGTCCCAGTTTTTAAGATTATAAATTCACAATAGTGAATACACTAGTGACTACTTTTAAATAAAACACTGAATAATTATGCGCTATAAAAATCTCATGCTCACAGTTTCAGCTTGGATTTGTTTTGCAGCTTATTTAGTGCTGTCTAAAAATCAAGCAGGTAATGAAAACTACATATTTTGAACACGTATTATAGGAGGCAATGTAGTGAGACTCTAATAAGGCCAGTCACTTAGAAAAGTTAGCGCATTTATCTGATAGTAGCTCCATAAAACAGTCATGGATGCAGGCTGTGCTGGAATTTAACTTCTGCAATGCTGCTTTATAAATCTGACTGAAAGCTTTTTGGAGTCCAGATGCTAAGCCCTAACAAAAGCAAAACGAACTACGGTCTACACAGTATTACTGTTAATACTACTCTGTCAAGCACCACACATATATATGGTGTTTGGCATTCTCTCCTGAACTAGAGAACTTCTAGAATCACAGGATTTGAGAGCTGGGAAGAATTTAGAAAGTCCTGATGTAACTCCTCACTTTACATTTGAGAATAGTGATGGAGCACTAATCAAGGAAGTCAGCATCTATAAAGCACCCAGGTACAAGGGGCTGGGCACTTGTGACTTCATTAGTTTATTTCAGATTAAATAATTCCCCCCAAATCAATTTGTTAATGGGTAAAAGGGAGAATCCAACTTCAAAGGTAGTGCTCTTTCCTCAGGATAAGTATTCACAAAGTGTGGCCAAGGGACCAGCACCAGGGGCATTCCTAGGAAACTTGTTAGAAATGCAAATTCCCAGGCCTCCCTCCAGACCTACTCACCTGGGGGGAGGCCAGCGAGCCCTGCAGGTGATGCTGGCTCATGCACAGTGAGAGCCACTGAGCAGTGGCTAAATTTAATTTGGAGAATATATATTAAAGTATAATCTTATACTAAGCTACTACAAATGTATTATTATACTTTATACCAGAATAATTAAGACAAAGATAGCCTTCAACAAAATTTTGTTTTGATGTTACATGGTTTAACTGACACTGAATTTTTTCTTAAGAAAAAAATGTGAAAGCTATTCCAAATATGCAAATACTGGTAGTAAGACTCTAAAGAAATGTTTTCACGTTCTGTCAAAAGATTCTTGAAACAGAAATCTACCTGCCTTTCAAGGACCCACTGAAATTAATAAATACTCTTGCCTGACTGACTCTATTATTACTTGCTATTATTAAAACAGGGTATAGAAAAACCAAGTAGAGAAATACTGAAGGCTTAGTATGGTAAGAATCTAAGTTAATAAAAGTAGCTCTGAAGAATGAAATCATACATAAAATTAAACACTAAAAATTTCATGAAGTGTCTTGTTAAAGTTTCAATTTTAAAAAGTTTCACTTTAAAGGTTCCAAGTTGGACATTTTTCTTTCCCAACTTTGAAGTATCATGAAGGAAATGTTGTCTTCATCTATTTCTCCACTGCAAATTCCCAACTCAAAAATAAATTCACATTCATCTTATCAAAAACTCAAAATGTTCTCAGATATTTTTAGCCTTTCAGAAAATATGCCTAACCAGAGAGTACTAATTACTTTCTGTAAGTAATTTTTCCTTAAATATATGTCAATGATCTCATTGTTTGACATTCTAGTAGTTAATGTAGATTGCACATGAGAGATTTTACAGGAAAACATTCTTTTAAAGCCAATGACATGGAGCGCGTGGGTGGCACAATCGATTGAGACTGACTTTTGGTTTGGCTTGGGTTGGGTTGTGATCTCAGGGTCTTCAGATCAAGCCCTACCTCAGGCTCTGTGCTCAACATGGATGGAGTCTGCTTGAGACTCACCCTCTCCTGCTGCCCCTCCCCCTCCCACCCTCGCCTCAGGCTCTCAAATGAATACATCTTTAAAAATAAGTAAATAAATGCATTGACATTAAAATGATGCTCACTTTTTAAAATACATAAACCACAATTATTCTAGATAACCAAAAATCAGAATGAAAATAAGGTGACCTACTAAAAGTTAAAGTTAATAAACATTTCAATCATCACACAATCTTTATGCTTGATGGCAAAACAGAAAAGCTTCATGTTACTATAACAGTAAATTCCCAACAGTCATTATTTGCTTCTAATTTATAATGAATTCCTCTTCTATCCAGTGCTTATTAAAGGCTCTTAAGATTTAAAGGGAAATTTCCTGTGTACATACAGCACCCGAACTACAAAACAAAACTTATGAGGCTGATACTATTCAAAAAAGGAAACTGGNAACCACAATTATTCTAGATAACCAAAAATCAGAATGAAAATAAGGTGACCTACTAAAAGTTAAAGTTAATAAACATTTCAATCATCACACAATCTTTATGCTTGATGGCAAAACAGAAAAGCTTCATGTTACTATAACAGTAAATTCCCAACAGTCATTATTTGCTTCTAATTTATAATGAATTCCTCTTCTATCCAGTGCTTATTAAAGGCTCTTAAGATTTAAAGGGAAATTTCCTGTGTACATACAGCACCCGAACTACAAAACAAAACTTATGAGGCTGATACTATTTAAAAAAGGAAATTGGGGGGGGCAGTCTAAAAATTGCAAGTCTATGAAAAAATATACCTCAATTTATCTAAATGAAATTTTTGGTACAAAACAGACATACTAAAACAGAAACCTAACTTTAAATTCTATAAACTGAATGGGGCGCCTGGGTGGCACAGCGGTTAAGCGTCTGCCTTCGGCTCAGGGCGTGATCCCGGCGTTGTGGGATCGAGCCCCACATCAGGCTCTTCCGCTATGAGCCTGCTTCTTCCTCTCCCACTCCCCAGCTTGTGTTCCCTCTCTCGCTGGCTGTCTCTATCTCTGTCGAATAAATAAATAAAATCTTAAAAAAAAAAAAAAAGAATAGGAAAAAAAATTCTATAAACTGAAAATCTTCTCTTAGCCATGTCACCATTTTAAAAAAAAAAAAACCACACAATCTTAGCTACTATNTTCCCTCTCTCGCTGGCTGTCTCTATCTCTGTCGAATAAATAAATAAAATCTTAAAAAAAAAAAAAGAATAGGAAAAAAAATTCTATAAACTGAAAATCTTCTCTTAGCCATGTCACCATTAAAAAAAAAAAACCCACACAATCTTAGCTACATAAATTAAATCTGCAGATGTCACAAATACTATTTATATATTTCTGTGAATTCTTCCTAAAATATTATTTAGTAATAAAGAATATTTCAAAAGGAAAGGAGGGAGAAATGAAGCAGGATTATAACAACTAGAATTGCTTAAAATAAAAATAACATTTCATTTATTTGCTAATATGATTCTGGAAAAAATATCTTCTAATTAATTCCTACTTTATCCTTCTTTAAAGATATTTTGTTTCTTCAACCAGCACACTGAGGATTAGTGCTACATACCTTACTATACTGACTTATGAAAACCCTTGGCTTCCAGAGAAGTCATACCTTGCAACCCCAAACTGGCTCTGCATGATTGACTATAATGAGGATATTAGCATTCTTCCTGAAACAAGGCTGTATACCTTTAAGAACATTCACATTTAACCTTGTGAGCTCACTTCTACAGAAACAGTAAACTTTATCTATCAGCTACCAGGGAAAAATCATTTAATGCAAGGAATTAAACCAGGCTGACAGAAGCCAATATATCAATTTCTTAAAAACTTAAAATTTATTTAAAGGAGTAAGTAGAGGTGCATCGCATACACCTAACAGCTTTTCTGAGCTCCAAAAAGCATTCATCTAAGCACTTGGAAGGCTGCTTCATTTTTCAGTTTTGTTTCAGTAAAGAGCCTGATGTTCACCAAACATCAAGTGTGACAAAACAGCAAACTTCCTTCAATTAAGGTCATAATTTGAAATATTATTCAATAGTGGGATTTAAATTACATATAGGAAGAAAAGTAGAAGACTAAAGAAGGTATCAGAAATTGCTATTTGGTTTTTAGATTCAGAAAAATATGGCTATGGGCCAACACTCCTCTAACAGAGAGGAAGGACATGAGCAGTTACCGGAATGTAAACCTCCCAACATTTCCAAAGGCCAGCAATGCAGTTGCTGTGATCTGAGGGCCTTGATACCTACATTTCTGGGAAATCACAGAATGGAAGTAATCCACAACTGTATTTCTTGAGAAGATGAACCCTTCACTACAAAGGTGCAGAAAGGAAGTTCTCAACTGCTTACTCTTCATGGCTGCAGTATTCAAATAAAAAAATCATTCAAATAAAACCTGGGAGAAAAGATAACAGGTAGGCCAGGAAAGCAGCAGTAATTCATACTTGCAGTTAATCAATTTAATGATGCTTTCTACAGAGATTGTTCTTAGATAAAACNATAAAACCTGGGAGAAAAGATAACAGGTAGGCCAGGAAAGCAGCAGTAATTCATACTTGCAGTTAATCAATTCAATGATGCTTTCTACAGAGATTGTTCTTAGATAAAACAAACAAAAACAAAAACAAAAACCCCAGCAGCCTAGTGGAAGAAGTCCTCTGCACGATCTATCCAGCATGTTAACTAAGGCTGACTGAGTCCTGAATGACAACACCTGATACATATGATATGTGAACACAGAGCGTATGAACAACCAAAAATCTCTAAGTTCAACCTCATCTCCTACCATTTTTACAGAATAATTTAAAAGTTGAGATCTACATTCACTGTTTCAACTATCTTACCCTGTAACTTGCTGAAGGCACTGGTGAGCTGTCAAACAGCAAAAACAGAAAGTAAAGGTATCTAGATAATAAACCTCAACTGAAATTAGTGTTTGAGCAATTGAAATGTTATTAAGTTCTTTTTAAGAAAAAAATTCCTTAGATGTCCACATTCTTTACATGCCTTTTCCCTGAGTCAAGGTAACAAAATCAATATTACTTTCAGCTTAACAAGAATTATTGGTGGCACCAAATAGAACAGGTGTTTCTTTTTTAAACTTAATATCATAAACAATCTTTTAAATTAATATAAAAGTTCTCAGGACAGGCAAAAAGATGGTTTAACCATTTTAGATTCATGGTAACACCAAAGCAACTTTAAGAATGTGAGTAACACAAACTGAAGCTAAATAGTGCAGAGGGAATTTAAAGATTCAGAACCGTTAAGAAATTTTCAAGAGAAACGAACTATTCTCATACAAGCTGAAAAGGAAATGGGTGATTCATCAAAAGTTTAGATGAATCCTGAGACATGTTCATCCACTGACGTTCTACAGTGAACAGGAGCAGTTGCACCGGAAGTACACATAGAACCTAAGTTTAAGAATTGTAATTAAGAGTATATTTAATTTAAGCTTGGTAGAGGAAAAATTCAAATGAAAATTTTAAAGTAGAATCTCTTTTTGCCTTCTTTGGTATTTTGGCCATTAAACATTTACTTAGGAAAACTAGAGGCATCCAGTTCTGGAGTAATTGGGCACACTGATATATGAAAAAAAAAAATCAGAAACCAGTTAATAGATCTGTCATACACAAATACATATATATAAACGTTTTATTTTAATAATACTCTTTATCACTTCAATTTAAATCATTCCATTATGAAAATGTCTTAATTGAAGAGAGAATATTTCTTCAAAACTCTAAATTAAGCAGAGCTTTATCCATTAAATTTACAGCAATAGAGCCTTTAGAAATACATAATTCATTTTACAATAATGCTTCCCCTTTAAAAAATTTGTCATAGTTTGTCACAGATTTAAAATACAAGGCACCTAATGCTAGGAAAGGATAATACAGTTTATGTAGTGTCAGTGAACCAGATGTTTCTCAAATATGGATTCTCTTTAAAGTCCCACTAATTTACATGGACACACTCGCATAAAATTAAGCACTTTTTCTCTGTTTAACTTGCAATATTCTACGAAACTCAAAAATATAATCCGTACCTATTATAGGCAGCTTATTTCATCACTTTATCTGTTAAGAAACACTGATCTATATACTTAAATGATTTCTTGAAAACATTTTCATAATATAGTCCAGCATTTAACAAATAATATGTGAAAATAAAGTCTCCAGAACATAGAATTTTATTCCTTGATTAGTTCAAATTATTTCATCAGCTGAATTCCTTGAGATGTGTAAGGCAGGTTGGTCCTTTAGAGGGACTATGGATTGGAACTTCCTATAACTGTAATGATATGTACACAGCTACATAGCAAAGTACTTCATTATGAAATGAAGAAAACAGATATGAGGAAAATATATTTTAGAGTTCCAAAGAACTGAAACTGTTATTTTTCAGACTAGGCACTGAAACATTTTCTACAAAATCTTGCCAGAGATTGTCTCTTCGCTGCATAATGTTCCATTATCAAGCTAAAAATAAAAACAAACACAAAATCATCATTAGTTTACAACTGTCGTAGCTTTAATTTTCTATAGTTTATACCGCAAAAAGCAAATTATCTTAACATTGAAATATATATCAAACACAGTTTATATACTTAGCAACTGGATACTGGAACTGGAGGGGAATACTAAGAACTCGTGGAAGTAGGTTCCATACTAATGTCAAAGGCTGACAGCCAGCACCACTTCAAGACTGAGCAGTAACAGTTTTATTCATGGCATACCCCATCATTACCCCATGGAGATAAAGATTTTTGCCACACCTGTCCTTTACGCGCTCTTGTAGTCCATCTTCACTATCTCCCTTTTAACCAGTTCTCACTTCCAAAAACATTGAGTCCTTGCCTGGGTGGGGGTGGGTATGAGTGTGAACATGGGAATAATGCACAGCCTACTAGGGAGAGCGTGCATAAGTTATAGTATGAAAAAGCTTTAAAGAATAACTATATGGTTGTNTGGGGGTGGGTATGAGTGTGAACATGGGAATAATGCACAGCCTACTAGGGAGAGCGTGCATAAGTTATAGTACGAAAAAGCTTTAAAGAATAACTATATGGTTGTTTTTTTTTTTTAATTTGAAGATGCCAAGTAAACATATTTAGTTCCACTCTGTCCGCAAAGCTCAGGAGAAGGACAATAAAAGGGTTTTTTTAAAAAGAATAAATCACATGGACAAAGAGAAGAGCAGAGACAAGATACCAACCAGGTATCTCTAAAAGGAGGGGTGAAGAAACAACTAAAAACAGGAAAATGAGCATGGTTTATAGAAAAAGTAGTTAGACATTCAGATGCCCTGCCTTACTTTTCACAGCTGGTCAAGTGTCTCTTCTCCATCCCAGGAGAAGAGGTGAGGTGTATTCTCTAAAAGGGGTAAATTGAGGGTGTCTGGACTGGCGAAATGCCAGGCACAATCCAACATGACTTATTTATATTTATATTTATATAGTCGTAGCATTGTAAATACTGCTTATAGATCTATCCAGAATTATACAATAACTGTGCTAGGATTAAGAGGAGGTGGGAAGGCAGGCAAATGGGGTAGAAGCAGAGGAGGGGAAACTTGAAAGTAATCTATCCTCATCTACCAAAGTGGGAAAACTGACTGATGATGCCTGAAACTGAGAAATCAAGAAATAGAAGTATAAGCAGCGTACTTAGACTGTGTGTGGCGTGGGGGCGGGGAGGGCAAGGAATCAAAACAACTGACTACGAGTTTAAAGTGATTCCTCAGAGTAGGACAAAAACGAAAGCAAGACAGGCAGCACAAGGCAGGTGGCAGCTGCTTTGTACAAGAAATCTTGTAGAATTCTAACTCTCTGCACGTATAACCATCACAACAGTAAAAGCTAGAATAAAAAATGACCAAAGAAACCCAGAACCAAGACAATTAGCCCTAGGTTTGGGGTGAATTTGCCATGAAGACAACAACACTTAAGCCTCAAAGATCAATTTGAGTGCAAGGAGTTGACAGGAGTTGTTCAATGTTCTAGGTGAGCAGGGGAAGCTCAACTGCAATCAGGAAACATTTCAATACAAACTTCCTAAAAGTTATCTCAGAACAAAGGGACATGAATTTCTCTAATTTCAGTAATTTATTGTGATCTCTCACTCTAAATGAACATACAACCACTTCTACACATGCCAAAAATAGATGTTGGATGTATTTCAAGCATTCATTCAGTGAAAGATAAAATATCATGTACTCGATTTGTCATGTCAGAAATATAAAAGATAATATTTTTAAAAATTTTTTAAGAAGGGGGAAATGTTCTTGAAACATTAAGTGAAAAAGCATAGTCAAAGAATCAGGATATACACTATGCTAGTTATGGAAAACACACACACATGTATACAGAAAATACTGGAAATACAATATTATACATTTTTTTTAACTTTTATACTAGGGGAAAAATATTTTTCTAAAGTATATCATTACATAAAATGGTGATTCTTAGCATGAATAAAAGTAATAGTTAAACTTGGGATCACTTCATTTGCACACAGTTTAAACATACCAAGTATTTAATACCTCCGATAATCTTATGAGAGAGGGACTACTGTAACCCCATTTCATAAGTAAGAGAACTGAGGCACAGACAGGTTAAGAACCTTGCATAAGATCACACAGCTAGTACATGGAGGAGCTAGAATTGGAACCCAGGCAGCGTGACTCTAGAGCTTGTCCTTACTCTCTAGACTATACTGCCTCTGAAAAAGCTAACTATGGAAAACCAATTCTGTATTTGAGGATTACAGGAATAAGGAACCTTATTCAATACTAATGATAGCTAATGTACAAACCTGGACTACAGACAACAGCTAACTAGCTCCATCCTCCTGAGAAACACCGTGCATAGGAATGAGACTCTCACACTGCTCACTGTCTTCTGGAACCCTAAAAAAAAAATTTAAGGCAATAGTTAAGGAAAGCTNTGGTCCTTTAGAGGGACTATGGATTGGAACTTCCTATAACTGTAATGATATGTACACAGCTACATAGCAAAGTACTTCATTATGAAATGAAGAAAACAGATATGAGGAAAATATATTTTAGAGTTCCAAAGAACTGAAACTGTTATTTTTCAGACTAGGCACTGAAACATTTTCTACAAAATCTTGCCAGAGATTGTCTCTTCGCTGCATAATGTTCCATTATCAAGCTAAAAATAAAAACAAACACAAAATCATCATTAGTTTACAACTGTCGTAGCTTTAATTTTCTATAGTTTATACCGCAAAAAGCAAATTATCTTAACATTGAAATATATATCAAACACAGTTTATATACTTAGCAACTGGATACTGGAACTGGAGGGGAATACTAAGAACTCGTGGAAGTAGGTTCCATACTAATGTCAAAGGCTGACAGCCAGCACCACTTAGACTGAGCAGTAACAGTTTTATTCATGGCATACCCCATCATTACCCCATGGAGATAAAGATTTTTGCCACACCTGTCCTTTACGCGCTCTTGTAGTCCATCTTCACTATCTCCCTTTTAACCAGTTCTCACTTCCAAAAACATTGAGTCCTTGCCTGGGTGGGGGTGGGTATGAGTGTGAACATGGGAATAATGCACAGCCTACTAGGGAGAGCGTGCATAAGTTATAGTATGAAAAAGCTTTAAAGAATAACTATATGGTTGTTTTTTTTTTTTAATTTGAAGATGCCAAGTAAACATATTTAGTTCCACTCTGTCCGCAAAGCTCAGGAGAAGGACAATAAAAGGGTTTTTTTAAAAAGAATAAATCACATGGACAAAGAGAAGAGCAGAGACAAGATACCAACCAGGTATCTCTAAAAGGAGGGGTGAAGAAACAACTAAAAACAGGAAAATGAGCATGGTTTATAGAAAAAGTAGTTAGACATTCAGATGCCCTGCCTTACTTTTCACAGCTGGTCAAGTGTCTCTTCTCCATCCCAGGAGAAGAGGTGAGGTGTATTCTCTAAAAGGGGTAAATTGAGGGTGTCTGGACTGGCGAAATGCCAGGCACAATCCAACATGACTTATTTATATTTATATTTATATAGTCGTAGCATTGTAAATACTGCTTATAGATCTATCCAGAATTATACAATAACTGTGCTAGGATTAAGAGGAGGTGGGAAGGCAGGCAAATGGGGTAGAAGCAGAGGAGGGGAAACTTGAAAGTAATCTATCCTCATCTACCAAAGTGGGAAAACTGACTGATGATGCCTGAAACTGAGAAATCAAGAAATAGAAGTATAAGCAGCGTACTTAGACTGTGTGTGGCGTGGGGGCGGGGAGGGCAAGGAATCAAAACAACTGACTACGAGTTTAAAGTGATTCCTCAGAGTAGGACAAAAACGAAAGCAAGACAGGCAGCACAAGGCAGGTGGCAGCTGCTTTGTACAAGAAATCTTGTAGAATTCTAACTCTCTGCACGTATAACCATCACAACAGTAAAAGCTAGAATAAAAAATGACCAAAGAAACCCAGAACCAAGACAATTAGCCCTAGGTTTGGGGTGAATTTGCCATGAAGACAACAACACTTAAGCCTCAAAGATCAATTTGAGTGCAAGGAGTTGACAGGAGTTGTTCAATGTTCTAGGTGAGCAGGGGAAGCTCAACTGCAATCAGGAAACATTTCAATACAAACTTCCTAAAAGTTATCTCAGAACAAAGGGACATGAATTTCTCTAATTTCAGTAATTTATTGTGATCTCTCACTCTAAATGAACATACAACCACTTCTACACATGCCAAAAATAGATGTTGGATGTATTTCAAGCATTCATTCAGTGAAAGATAAAATATCATGTACTCGATTTGTCATGTCAGAAATATAAAAGATAATATTTTTAAAAATTTTTTAAGAAGGGGGAAATGTTCTTGAAACATTAAGTGAAAAAGCATAGTCAAAGAATCAGGATATACACTATGCTAGTTATGGAAAACACACACACATGTATACAGAAAATACTGGAAATACAATATTATACATTTTTTTTAACTTTTATACTAGGGGAAAAATATTTTTCTAAAGTATATCATTACATAAAATGGTGATTCTTAGCATGAATAAAAGTAATAGTTAAACTTGGGATCACTTCATTTGCACACAGTTTAAACATACCAAGTATTTAATACCTCCGATAATCTTATGAGAGAGGGACTACTGTAACCCCATTTCATAAGTAAGAAAACTGAGGCACAGACAGGTTAAGAACCTTGCATAAGATCACACAGCTAGTACATGGAGAAGCTAGAATTGGAACCCAGGCAGCGTGACTCTAGAGCTTGTCCTTACTCTCTAGACTATACTGCCTCTGAAAAAGCTAACTATGGAAAACCAATTCTGTATTTGAGGATTACAGGAATAAGGAACCTTATTCAATACTAATGATAGCTAATGTACAAACCTGGACTACAGACAACAGCTAACTAGCTCCATCCTCCTGAGAAACACCGTGCATAGGAATGAGACTCTCACACTGCTCACTGTCTTCTGGAACCCTAAAAAAAAAATTTAAGGCAATAGTTAAGGAAAGCTTTAGAACTGTATGGAGCCCTTAAAAATGATCTATTCCAAAAAAAAAAAAAAAAAAAATCTATTCCATTATCTGAATCTGTGAGGTCAGAACTAAGATTAGGGCAAGATTTCCCAACAACTTACCCCAAGTTCTTTTTATAGTAGGATGTAAAAATAAAAATCTTTTAAAAAAGAAATTGAAAAAGTTTGAGGCAGTGTTACCATATTTTATTATAAATTTTATTCACACCAGTGAAAGTTTTCCACATTTAAATTCATTATGGCAAAATAGTAAGCACTTTGGTTTTACCTGTAAATCAAAACATTTTTTTTAAGGTAATTATGAAGAAACTGTCTCACCACCCAAAAGAGTTGAACAACTTATTTTAACTTTACCTGGCACAGTACATATATAAATTCTAATCTTTCAATAATTCTTCACAAAATATCTAAAAATTAGGCCAGCATGATGATTTCCTGTTTATTTAGCAAGGAATATATTTTTTAAAACCTATATTGGAACCAAACCTACCTCTGAATTCGATGTTTTCTGCATACAAAGGCAAAAATTCTTCTGATTCCCACCATCACAGGATCCCAATTATTATAATGGCATAAGAGAGTCACAATAAAAAATGAAAAAAATACAGGGATAGCGCCTGCAAAAAATAACCAAGAAAACTGCACCTAAAAATAAAGATAGAAAAACAAAAACAACCCACAGTTATCATTAAGACAATTTTCTCCTTTAATGTAAGTTTTCCATTTATGAAAATTTGCAGAAATAAGTTAAAACACCAAGAATACTAAGCACTGACTGTATATTATTAAGTATGTTATTATCAAATATGAGGATTCAGAACTTCAACGTATGATTCCACTTGCTTAAATTACCAGCAAAAATACATCTTGCTTGGAAAAGGGCCTGAAGGAAAGCCAGAAGGCCTGCTTTTCATTTATTAGGTGTAGTACATCCGAGAGCAGAATTAGGAAACGTTAAGTTTTATCTTCCACATCACATAGCCCATTTTCTCTTTACTGATTACTGCTGACTCTCAAGTAAATCCCCTTCAGTTTCTAAAGGCACCTTCAAAAACTCACATTTTAAAAAACTATGTTACATATGCTGTGATATGTTGGGCTACGTTACAGTTCCTTCTTGAAGACAGCACCAAAAACAGATAAACTCTTAAGCGCAACTTTTGCAAACCTTTCATTATCAATTTGCAACAAATTCTAATCCTGACTCTTAAAACTAGTTTGTTTCTGTAGTAACAAATGAAAAATTTCAAAAGGAAATCATGGCTAAGTAAAATAATGACGACAAATAGGAATACTTTTACTAAGAAATGTGAGCCAGAGAAGGCAAGCAGCAAGCAGACACCAGTGGTGAAAAGCCCCTCGGATATCATCAAGGCTGAGCCTCCCACCCATCATTTTATCAGGGTTCTCAAGAAAATTAAAAATAATGAGATGCTATAAAATGTGAAGGAAAATAATCATTCTTTCCTTTCATGAGTTTACCTTTACCATCTGGATTCAACAAAGATCAAAAACAATCGTCAAAGAAAGCTGCAGACTGAGACTTAGTGCAACCCACTGGTGTGATCTGCTTTCAAATAATGATGAAAATAGTAACTCCTAACTTTAAAATAGGAAAGAAAAACTGTTTTTGCCCTCTTTAAGTGTTAAAAAAAGTGAGATTTAGAATCACAGGCAAGACTCCCTCTGGTGGGAAACATATACTACTCCATTTCACAGCACCATTAGTCACAGTAAAGGGGTTTTGTGAGAATATTTTTTATGAGGGACTCACAATGCATAACGCAAGAATCATCACTGACAACTTTTCACATGCATGTCCTGCTCGTATGATACACACACAGACTGTCAGTCTAAGACCCAGGAAAGAGCAGTCAGTAAGACAAACTATAAAGCTTTCACACAATTTTCACATAATTTTATATCAAATTACTGGTATAACATATTCTTGGAATATTTGCCAGAATATATATAATCAAGAAAAGCCACGATGCACTTAAATGACCCAAGACCAGAAAAAGTATGAAAACTTATGACTAATGAGAGTTTAAAATGCAGATATAGTTGTTAAGAGTGGTTTTCATGAATAGTCAACTAAAACCCTATTTTATAACTGAGTAAAAGCAAACTTTGTAAAGGTAGGTAAAAACCCTAGTTGACTTTTAAAGACAAAGTTCACCCGTAACAATGCAGTTATTTATGTTGCCACATAATAAAAAGTTCTAATTTGATTTCCAATAAGCTATGAAGACAATTTTTCAAAATAAAGACATTTATTAACAAAATATTGTCTACATTACAAAAAATATCTAAAACCTGAATATATTTGAATATAAATCTGAATACAGAGATGCTTCCTATTATACAAAATATCAATTATATTAAACAGGTTAACATAATTTATTTTATGCACAATAAAAGTTATTGATAAACGCTAAAATTTCAANTTATTTATGTTGCCACATAATAAAAAGTTCTAATTTGATTTCCAATAAGCTATGAAGACAATTTTTCAAAATAAAGACATTTATTAACAAAATATTGTCTACATTACAAAAAATATCTAAAACCTGAATATATTTGAATATAAATCTGAATACAGAGATGCTTCCTATTATACAAAATATCAATTATATTAAACAGGTTAACATAATTTATTTTATGCACAATAAAAGTTATTGATAAACGCTAAAATTTCAGACACTACTTACAAAAACCACTACTTACATAATAAAATATTTCCGATCCCCTTTTCTTTTCTTTTTTTTTTTTTTAAAGATTTTATTTATTTATTCGACAGAGACAGAGACAGCCAGCAAGAGAAGGAACACAAGCAGGGGGAGTGGGAGAGGAAGAAGCAGGCTCATAGCGGAGGAGCCTGACGTGGGGCTCGATCCCAGAACGCTGGGATCACGCCCTGAGCCGAAGGCAGACGCTTAACCGCTGTGCCACCCAGGCGCCCCATCCGATCCCCTTTTCTATACCACTGACTTACCAATGAAATGTGGAATAATCAGCTCCGAAAATAGAGAACTACATATAAAGATACTGTCCTTAACTTAGAAATTAAGAAAAAAGAAAAGCTAAAAATGTAAGACATTATCCATTTCTTTGGTAATTCTTATATCTCTATATAGCAAAGAACCTTAGAGAGACAGAGCAAGCATCAACTATTATGGTTATACTGCTTATAATTTAATCACATGCCCTTTCATTATCTCTATTTTAAAAATTCACCTAAAATAGGGGAGCCTGGGTGACTCGGTTAAGTGTCTGCCTTTTGATTTCAGCTCAGGTCATGATGTCTCAGGGTCGTGAGACTGAAGCCCCACATGGGGCTCCACTCTCACCAGGGAGTCTGCTTGAGATGCTCTCTCCCTCTGCCCCTCTCCCCCACTCATGCTCTCTCACACACGCTCTCTCAAAAAAAATTCATCTAAAATACCTAATAAAGTTTGCCTTACCTTTTGCATACACATGTCAGCTATTATGGACAGAGGTATTGTAAGGCTTAGTGCAAGTGTGCCTATCAACGATGAGGTAAGAAAGCAGCCCCTAAAAAGGAAAAAAAGAAAATATACATTTCCGTATTAAAAAAGTAAAACAACCAAAGAAAACACAGGCATGAAAGATCAAGAGTAAAGACAAAAGCTTAGGACAGACTGAGACACAATAAAGCAACTAGGATGATTGTTAAAGTTTACCCTCAAATATTAAAAATCCAAATATATTAGAATAAAATTTTCAAATACTTTACGCTATTTTCAAGATTTGCTTACAGATATTATTCAACTTTGGATGTACAGCTTCCATTTCATTAACATTTTTTTATAAAACTGTCAAAAGAGTTCTTATAGTTTTGTGATGATACTTAGCCAACAAAGAAAATAGCTTTATTAAATTACAGGACAATACTTCACAACACAGACTTTTAAGAAAGTGGTAAGCTAACTTGTGAGTTTCTCACCAAAGCAAAAATATCTCACCCTCATGAAAACTAAAATAGTCATCAGATCTGTGTTGCTCTTTTGGTTTGGCCTAGAATTGAACTGAAAATTTTTTAAGGATACTTCCTTGTTGAATTCCTTTTTTCTAGCAATTGTCCTAACCAAAACCTAAGTTCTTCATTTTATTTTCACCTTGAACTATCCATGTCGGTATCAAATTTTGAAATATTACTCTGCACATAATTTTATTTAGTTGAAAGAAAAAAATGAAGGAAGCATTATACCAAACAGACAAGCCATTTATACAGACTAATAATTTGGGTGTATAAAAAGAAAACAGGGTGCCTGGCTGGCTCAGTTGGTAGAGCATGACACTCTTGTTCTCAAGGTCATGAGTCTGAGCCCCACATTGCAGGCAGAGGTAGAAAGAAAAGAAAAAAGAAAAGAAGAGAAAGAGAAGAGGAGAAGAGAAAAGAAAAGAAAGGAAAAAAGAGAAAAGTTATAAGCAAGAAAAAACCATAATGTATATAATTAGGACTACAGACCCATGGAAATTCTAGACTAGTAAATTCTAGCTCAGTGTGTGATAGAATTAATAATACCATCCTGCAAAAAAAGAGCCTATCTCTTGATAAAGTGTCACTCAACATATTCAACACAGGCTGTATCATTAATTCTTATCAATGCAGTAAAGAGAACTCAAGCACTAGTGGTTCCTACTACACGAGCTGCTCTGTGAAAAGGCAGTTCAGGAGGTCAGATTTTTTTTTTTAATGTGGCATACGTTCTTAGAGATTTATAGCACAAAGTACAATCATGAAGCGTCTGAAACAAAGTATTAAAAAGAAAACTATTTGACTTATACCAGCTTTTCTCAATTTAGCTGATGGTTGAATCATTTTGTCATCTATTATCATTTCAGGGACACACTTTAGGAAGTGCTGAGACAGAGAACTAGGTGGTACCATTCAATATCTATACACACGGTACAGTATATGGGCTTAATAGTGCACCTCAATTTTTTAAAAATAAACAATGAGTGACAAGTACACATCTTTAATTTATTTAAAAAAAAGCTCACAACCACACTTTGAAATCTGTAGTTTACTACTCAGCACTTGGATTATGTATGCTGAAGTTTCCTGTTCTATTTATAGTTAAACATACAATAACCCTGATTCCCCCACAAAGAGAAGGGAATCATCCTACATGCAGATTATGACTTCTGATTTAAATATGTATTTTCTTATGATTTAAAAAGTTGTAAAATATATAGAGATATGTTTCTTACACTTGTTTTGTTGCCAAGAACACCCCGAATTTAAGGGATATGTTTGTTTCATTACTGACTGATTTACTGCTACTGAGCTGTTACCATTAGTACTCTTAATCACTTGAGTGTCAAAGTATATCTGAAAAATAAACCTTCTTGAGTCCTAAAAAATACATCCTAGGTAAAGATAAACAGCTTTTATCATAATATAGGACTGCGAGTGTCCAATTTAACTATTCAACAATACATACTTAAATATACAACTGGGAATATAAATTGTGTTGCCTCCATGGGGAATGATACGCAAATCTCTATCAAAATCTAAAGTCCGTATGACTGACTCAGTCTTTTTCTCTTACAGGCATTTATCCTACAGAACACTTACATATACATGCGAAGATTTATAGGAGAATATTCAATGCTATTTTATTTACAAAGCAAAGGACTGGAATTTAAAAATGTCTATCAACAAGGAATGGGTAAATACATTATATTCTACCTGGTATATCACACAATGGATTGGAACATAATATTCTATAACACTACACAAGCTTTAAAAAAGGAACTGAACCTAAGTGCTAATATGTAAAGATTTAAAAAACAATCAGTAAAAAAAAAAAAGCAACTATAAAACAATATCTGTAGTACGTTCACATTTGTGTGTTAAAAACAAGATAAACTGGGGGTGGATTAGGAGGCTGGTACACACTTCTTCATGTGTAGAAAATTTGGTAGAAGGTTTAGAAGTTAATAATGGTTGCCTCTGGGAAAAAGGAACGGAGATTCAGTGTGAAAGAGAGAGAGGATTTCCTTTTCTTTGTATACCCTTTCGCATATTTTTGTTATGTATTATTCTTTTCATTCTAAAGAGTTTAAATTAAAAAAATTCCAAAACAGTCATTATTTATTTAAACGTAAAGTTTTTCAAGGAGCAAACTAAAAAAGCTCACATATAGAGATTACATGCCACAACTCCTACTTGATCATCCGCTAAAGCCTACATTAAATTCTGCTAAACATAATAAAACTCTCCACTGTATGTTTAATTAAAACCGAAGCTCTCAATAAAGAATAAGCATTTTAATATTTGCAGTGACACAGTCTGTGTTTACTATGAGTCTTAACGTAATAATGTAATAAGCATCATAGTAAACCCCTCTAGTCTTAACACCCAAAGAAAAATTTAATAATTGCTTTCAAATATATTAATTTGCTTTGGAAATTGTTTAATTTAAACTAAAGTTCCTAGAAAACATGGACCTATTTTAAAATACAGTGAGTACATAATTAAACTGTAGTAAAAATGGTTGAATATCAACAATTCCTCATGATTCAACAGAGTTCAATCAAAAAACTACTAGTAAGCAGTTCTATCTGTTCAGAACCAAGAGTAGAAAGAGGCAAGAGATGTGAGAGAACAAAAGAAATACCGGAACTGAGAGTAAAGAAGACATAGGACAGAGAGTATGTGATATATATTAGTATCGAAAATATGTAACTCTCTTTGCTTAAAAAAACCGAGCATCTAAAATATACATAATGAAAGATGGAAGAATGAATGAGTAAATGGATTCTGATATCAAAGAGTTTTTGATCAGCAAAGAAATTTAAGTACATAAATTAACTAAAAAATAAAGTGCATCTTTAAGTATTACATGAAAGGGAGTAAGTATGGAAGAATATCAAGAAAACAGAAATTTCCTTGATTGAGAAGGGGGGAAAAGTACAGGAAGAGCATTAAAGATGTCTTCATGGAAAACGCTACTTTTGTCTCAGTCTTTTGCAAGGGAAAACTAGTCAGTAGTCTTAATTGGCATATCATAAAATCCATTTAGGAGTTTAAGTACAATTTGTGGGGTTTTTTTTCAGTTCCTATTAGATAGAAACATGACTAAGTATCAAGCTCTGTATTTGAAAGATTTCTTAAATTCCACCATGATACTGTCTTCAAACTATGTTAGGATCATTAGTACATATCAACATATTTGATATAACATTTCAAAGCACGTTAACATCTCAAATTAATCAGGGTTTAGGGTTACGTATCTGGCTCACTTATATGTAAAGTCCTAAGAATAAAACAAAAAAAAAGTCTATGAACAACCAGACATTCCAAAGTCCCTTAAGTTCCCTATTCTCACTGAGAACTCATGTTATTTATATTTAAAATATAAACCTCCATTAGATAATGACACCTTTCATTTAAATAACATTCTACTTTTAAAACACTTCTACAAATTTAGATCATTTATATGCCTCCATTCACTTAAATATTTATTTTCAACAAATATTTATTGAGCTCCTTCTATGTATAAGGTATTACTCTATACAATCAGTGCACAGAAGTTAAAACACAAAGTTCCTGCTCTAGTGGGGTTACTTTATTTAAGTGTGAAGTGTGTAGGGTGGGAAGGTGCACAGGAGGAACCATCAGAAGACAGAAGAAATATAAATGCTTCAACTATCCAAAAGTCCATGAACTGGTATCTAATAAATCATAGGGTAATAAATAGTACATACCACAACCACAGGAACTCTGAGAGAACTGTTCCAATAAGGCCATTAATGATAATGCACATTAATACTACTTTATTGGGAAACTCAAAGTCCTCAAATCCAGTATAATGAAGTAAAAAGAAACCTGGCCATAAGAGCAGCAGATTAAACAGACCTACAAAACCTAAATATGTATAAAAGAGACAACAGTTAGTAATTGAGATTTATTTAAATTTTTCAAGTTTATAACTCTATAATTAGAAAACATTAGATTTTGCACAAAGGGCTCCAACAGGTTTCCTTTACTGGAACTTCAGTTTCTTTCAGTCAGACGTACAGACAGCTCAACATCGGAAAAAACTGTACTAGCAACTGTTGGTCACTGAGTCTCCAAGGTTCCACTACTCACACTGCACGGAGCAACTACCATGGAATAAACCACTTAATTCAAAAAGAAAAGTTGTTAACCTTAGCTACTAATAAGCTAGTGTCTTCAAACTTAAAAAAAAAAAAAACTGGTATATCTGTGTGTATGGATATGCAGCCTAAATTAAATATGAGGAAGTAGACAGTCTGCTCTCTGATTCAACTCATATTTATGTTTAAAGCGCCTGTGGTATTGCTAAGAATAATGGAGGAAATTTCCAAATCAGATACATTCTTGGTTCCTGCCCTCCAGGCTCTCATAAGCTAGTTGGTGAGATAACATACATACACAAATAGCTCAACATATGAACTAAGTGCAGACTGACTACCCGTAAAGGAAGGCTGTAACATTTAGCGGTCAAAAGTGTGTGCTCTGCAGTCTGACTGCCCTGAGTTCCAATCCCAGCTCCACCATTCACTAGTACTGTAAACCTTATACAAGAGGCAAAACCTCTTTTAAGCGTTTTCCAATCCATAACTGTAAAATCATATTTAACTAGGTTACTGGGAAAATTAGATGAGATACTTATAAAATATAGCATAGTACCTGGCATAAAAAGTTAGTAAAGGTAAGCTGCTATTACTATTAAAGAAATGTAAGTTTACATATTACTACATGTGAATACAAAGAGTATAAAGGAAAAATTTACAATTTTTATTGTACTTCCTATACAGTTAAACACCACAGATCTACTATGAGATCCATTAGGTAACTATAGAGCATTCTTAAAAGAAAGTTAAATTGCAGTAAATATATATTTTATATTTGTTGCTAAATAATAAACCAGATTTAGGATGCCTACTTAAATCCTAACAGGACTGGAGCATCCACTCTCTATCTGTTGCTAAAGACTCACAGCCAGCCACCCACCGTCTCTGAAGAACTGTCTTGCAGAGCAAACAAGCTTGCCTTTCCCATGAAGTTCCCACCCTGAGCAGCCCACACCCTCTACAGGCCACACCTAATCCGTGAAGGATGCTCAAGGCCACTCTCATGGCTGAAATCCTAACGGCTCAAGGCCAGACGGTCTCTGAGCAGTACCTAGACGTTACCTGCTCCTTCACCACCCTCCCACCTCCTGCCCCCCGACATGCCATGAACTGGGCCAAACCTCAATTATACATGAGCCCACATGGTTCTTTCCCCTTCTTTATACTGCTTTTCTTAGTCTCTTGTCAGTTTTCCCTGCAGAGCGCCCCTCAATAAATCAATCACCCATAACAAATCCCTGTCTCATATCCTGCTTCTAGGATACCCAATTTAAGACATCTAGTGATAAAAATAAAAACAAATAAAATGACACATACAGAAGGGACTCATGACCTGAAAAGCTTACACAACATTAAAAAGTTGTAATTAAAACACAGAATTTGGCATTACCAAAACCAAATCTAATTTGGGGTCCCTGAACTATATCAAGTCTATGGAATCTCACATAAATTAACAACCTTGGGACCTAAAGACAAAGGTCCCAATTGCTTCCACCTATTCTCCTGATCCTCCAGAATGTAGCCTGCATATCCTCCTGTTCTTCCCTAAAGTTAGCCTCCAGTACAATCACACAGATCTACACACTGTTCCCTGTTATGCTCTGCTCATATCCCCATGCCTAAAGAACCCTATACAACCCAATTCTAACTTCTTTTCTAGTCCTGCCTATTGTAAAGCCCAGGTCAAATCAATACTGTGTTATATTATACATGAAGAAGACCAATGAAGTTACATTTCTGTGTATACCGTAATAATAGTAAATTAAACAATATTTCCTGAAAATTGCCAATCTTAAAAAAAAACACTCAAAAAATTTAGTATTTTGTTCCATTCCAAGTGGAATTTTCTATGACTCTAAAATAAGACATCACTAAAATTACCTTCATATTTAAGATATATTTATTGAATTCCGTACTTAAACTTGAGTGATCACTTGGTCTGGGTAGCTTTCCAAATGTTTTTTTTCTGTTAATCTTTAAGTGAAGATATTCAAACTTTTTCTTAGCAGAAAAATCTTTCCTACAAATTAAATTACAATGCAAAAGCCAAACAAAACAGAGCTGCTCCAGCTGAAGCAGCAAAGGACTCCAAGAACCAGAACCACGCACGCAACTCCACCTCCTCCCACCCTTCCCAGGATCCTCTGCAGATCACTCTGAAAGCGACTCATCTAGTCCAATTTCCTCATTTTGCAGATGAGTAAGAAATAAATGAAATTAGAACAGCCATATTCCTGGTCTCCTGATTCCCTATAAGCTATACTTTGAACTTTCATCACCAGGCTTTTTTATTTATTGATACTTAGGTTATCTTTTGGAAGACATCTACAGATATCCAACAGAGAGCATAAGTTTTTTAGTGAGCTGATATGAGGCAAGGAAGAGCTTATAAATCGTATTAGGTATTTTATTTACCAAAATTAAGAACTGATGCCAAAAACTACAATTGGGTAATTTGAAAACCTATATCATAAAAGAGTCTATATCTTAAAGTGCAAATGGAAAGCCTTTCAATAGCCCATGAGTTTTAATGAACAACACATAGACAAGAATAGTATTATACGTATCAGTTGGGCGCAGTTTCTCCAGTCCTATGCTTCTAACAATTTAAAAATAGCAAAATGTGTAATATAACAGGCATACTCTCACATGCTTATGATAGCATAATTCTGTCATATCAATGAAGAAAATATCTGATTCACAGGCTAAAGACATGAATGGTATTAGGAGGAATTTCTTTCTTTGCCTCACACTGAGGAAACCAGCATTCCAGCCTAGGTGCATAATCATGCAGGGCAAAGTATGAGAAAAACACTGAGACTGGACTTCAAAATCTTTAAAATGTGATGGTTTTAAAGAATCATATGGAGAAGGAGAGAAAGGCTTCCTTCCTTATTCCCTCCAAAACCAAAACCCTAAGTTAGTCATTCAAAGAAAGCAGCATCATAGGTAAACATACTCTTACCAAAGAACATTGGAATATCCAACTTATCTTCTCTGTCTACTTTTCTCTTAATCATAACAATATAGACAGCATAGAGCATGGCTCCAACGAGAGACCAAATAGAACCTGTAAAAATTAACATAATGAGTTTTAATGGATTTGTTCATTAACTCATTCACACACACTTATTTAAAATCTGACAATGTGTCAGATGTGATTTCAAGAAGTACACAAATATGAAAAGATAAAGTAGATCCCACCCGCTCCCATGTTCTCCAGGAGTACAGGAAGAAGTTTAAAGAGTGAACAAACACATTCAAAAACATCCAATGATCTAGCCAAACATGCATGTTATATTAAAACTCACATAAGTAACACTTTTTTAAAAAATTTTGAAATGCTACTTCATATTTTCCCCAAATAAATAATTTGGTACATGACACTGTCTGGCATAACAATGTTTCTTTCCATCTCTAAGCCACTGCTTATACAGTCCTCCCCACTGTGACCTATCATCTTTATTATATATTCCACTACCATCTTCAAGGCCCAGTTAAAGTTCACCCTTCTGCCACAAAGCATCCTCTTCCTCCACTGAATTTCCATCCTCATCTTCTATTTCAGATCATGTAATACTACATGGTTAAATATAGTATTATTTATTCTTTAGTAGTTTCATTTTGTAAATCTCAAATAATGATTAAAATCAAGAACTCCCTGAAAACTGAAAACACATTAGTAAGCCTTTAAAAACAGCTAAATTAATGTGCTGTCTGCCAAGTGACCACATTTAATACTTTAATTATCCAAAAGTCCAATGTTTTATTAAATCTATTTTTAAAAATTATTCTAAAACATTTGTAAAAAGCAAAAAGAAAGCCTATCAATAAAATCTCACACATACATAACAAATGCATGTATTGTTTTACATACACAAAGCTCTCTGGGTGAGAAAGAGGTGATACAGTTCAAGGCATGGCTCACTGGGCAGTGACCAGGGATAGTTTAGAAAGCACCTTTCCATTCAATCAACTTTAAATATCTAAACAAAGTATCCAGACGGAAGCCATTAAGCTGGGTTGATTGTCTTTGTTTTTGTTTAACCTAAACAATGGATCACAACTGAGTGTTCACCATAGCAGTAAATGTTTCAGGCAAGACGCATGAGTGAATCACAAAATTAGTGGGTGCAAGTATAACAGAAACAGGGTATTTGCAGTCTCAAAGTATTTCCCCACAAGCTGCTTATTACTTAGAAAGAAAAAAATTAGTAACTTTACACTGGAGCAACCTGGCAGACACCACCTTAAAATTAACTAGTCACTAGTAACGGGACAACATCATGCGCCTTCTGATATAATGTGTTTATCAGGACACTTCTAATATCACTTTCATGGCATTCTTACCAAAAATACACAACATAAATTTAACCATAAGGAAGTATCAGACAGACCAAAAGTGAGAACATTCCACAAAACAACTAGACAGTATCCTTCAAAAGTGTTAAGGTTACAAAAGGACCACCACCACCAACAACAACAACAGAGACTGGGGGACAGTTCCAGATTAAAGGATGCTAAGGAGATATGAAAACTAAATGCAACAAGTGATATTGCACCAGAAAAACAACATTAGTGGGGAAAATGGTGAGATTTGAAAAGGTTATACATATAGACTCGATAATTTAATTATAATCAATGTTGGGGTGCCTGGGTGGCTCAGTTGGTTAAACGGCAACTCGATTTCAGCTCAGGTCAGGATCTTAGGGTTGTGAAATTGAGCCCACATCGGACTCAGCACTGGGCATGAAGGCTGCTTAACAGTCTCTCTCTCTTTCTCTCCCTCTGTCCCTCCCCAGGCCCCATCTCTCTCCCTCTCTAAAAAAAATAAATAAAACTAAAAAAAATTTATATATATATATAAAATAATCAATGTTAATTCCTGACTTTTATAACTAGACTGCAGTTATGTACATAGTTAGCAAAGAAACTGAGTGAAGGCTATATGAGAACTCTGTGACCTATTTTTGAAATTTTTTACATTATTTCCAAAGGAAAAGTTGAAAAAAGAACCCATTAGTGCCCACCCTCTCTGTGTGTGTGCACACACATGCATGCAAGGACACAAATAATGACACGCACAAAACTTTCTGGTATACTCTTAACAGAAAGAATGCAGAGTCACATACTTACCTATTGTATCTCTTCCAGCAGATTTCTCAGACCCTGACAAGTTTACCAGCACAACACCTCCAATGCTGCGGGAATAATAGGATTACTGATGAGCAAAACAATAAACTCCCTAAAAAGGGCTAATAATAAAGATAAAAATTATTTACAAGTGATCTAGACTACTCTCAAAACTGGGCAAAACTACAACTGTCAAAGAATTTAGTGATTTAATTAATAATATCTAACAATATTAACAGGGCAGGTTAAGTGCTATACTTGTAATCATTTAATTCTCACGAAATGTACATACTGCCTTGTAATGAAGGTATTGTTGTTACTACCATTACCATTTTACACCTGAGAAAACTAATGCACAAACATACAAAATAACTTGACCACAATCACACAGCGGGGACTGAAACTCAGCCAGTCTGCTTCTGGGTAAGCATTTTTACCTCCTATGCTACCTACTACTTTCCAGTTAACGAAGTAGCCACTTGTCAGCCCTCTTCCAAACGTTTTTTCTGAAGATACACATACAGTATATCCATACAAACCTAGCAATAGCACTAACTCTTGGCTACTAGTAAAACCTATATTAGCAATAAAACTATCCTTAAATGTTTAAAAGATTAATTAATGTATGAAAAAACTGAATTAAAAATGTAGAGAAATCAGAGATCATTCATTCACTCAACTGTCATTTATTGGAAAAAAATTTTTAAGTTATATATGTATTGAGCTAAGCACTGTGTTACAGCAGCAAACAAAAGAGATGTGGTTCCTGTTCTCAGGGAGCTTATACTGTCTATTCCTATGCATCTTGTAATTGTACATATTTTCAAAGCAGATAAAATAGTGTTAATTTTTTTTAAAAACCAGTCTAATTCTTTCATCTACTGATCCAAAAAACTAAGTGACACGAGAGAGGAATATTAAAAAAATTTTTTTTTCCCTTATGGAATTATATCATAAGTCAAATCTAGTTACATTAAGTATTCATGTCTCTCAATTAAATATTACAATTTTCTGTTGTTTAAATTCAGCTATTATTTATTGACCACCCACAACATACTAAAAACTAGAGATTTCAATTCCATTTAGATAATAATAATCACAATGACTAAATATATTGAGCACCTATTATACATCAGACACTGTTTCAAGCACTTTAAAGTTTTAACTCATTTAACCCTCATAAGAATCCTTTCAGACAAATCTTACTAGTATTCCCAACTTACAGGTGAGGAACCTGTGACACAGAGAAGCAAGAAACTGTGACACAGAGAGGGAAGAAATCGCAAAACTAGTAATGATGGAGGCAGGATTGAATTCCAGATAGTTTAGATGGCGGGTACCCTCTTTTCTGTCTCTTGACTGATGAAGTGAGACTTTTTAGCTTATCAGAAGACTTCCTTCAAGATTGTTGCTATGTCAAATTCTTTTTATAACCTCAGAAACTGATGTATAAGGTTATTTCAAAACAAAGTATAAAACGATGTTCAATACAGTATTAAGAACATGTAATAAATACACAAAAAAATTCTAAGTAATAATTTTTCTAGACCATAGGTCAAGAAAACTTCCTTAAAGGAACAAACAGTAAATATTTTAGGCTTGCAGACCATATAGTCTCTGTTGCAACTGAACTGTCATTATGGTGCTTAAGCAGCCATAGACAGTTTGCTAACAAATAAGAGCGGCTATATTCCAATAAAGCTTTATTTACAAAAATAGGAAGAAGCTAGCTCACCTTAGTCTGCTGACCCCTGTTCTAGATCTACTCTAATGGACTTTGTCAAAATACTTACCTTGTTCAACATTTTATACCTATTTCCTTCTTTTCCAAAACTTTATTAATATAGTACAGAGAAGAGTTAAAAATTAGCATGAATTTTGAATAAAGTTGAATAAAACCTCGTTTACTTCTCCAATACAAATACATTAGATTTCCCCAATACAAAAATATGTTTGGCTAAAACAATCAGTCAATCATGAAATATAATAAACTTCTAGTGGCCATAAAGTCTAAATAGTAAATTAGTTGGTCAACCTGCCTACCCTTGGAAACTACCATGGTTGTAACTATAAAGGAAAAACCCATCATAATAAGAGTACCTCAGTCCCCATGACAATCATTTTTTATATATATTCCCTCCAAACTTTAAAACAAGGTTGGAAAGTAGATGCTATCATCATTTTCTCACCTAAGAAAACCTCTCAGAGAGTTTAAGGGAACTGACAGAAACAAAGAACAAAGCTCTAATTCAAACCCAGTTCTGACAGCTAAGAAACATTACTCACTCCATTAAATCATTCTACTACCTTCTCTGATTTCTGATTTTTTTTCTGTAAAAACAATAGCTTTCTTAAACTGACACATCTTTTTTGAGTACTGCTGGTAAGCAAAGCCCTAGGCTAGACTGTTGGTGGCACAAGTAAGGATAAAACAAGGCCTTGGCCTTTAAAGGTTTAAAATCCACAGAAAAGACAAGACAAACATACACAAAGTTACATAAAAATAAAAGACTTAAATACAGTTATTGACAATACTGATGTTATACAGTAATGCAAAGTTGCCAAATGATTTATACAGAAAATAACTGAAAGATCACTTGAGGCGGAGTCATCAGAGAAGACTGCATGTTTGACTTCCAAAAGTAGAAGAAAAACCCAAAATCAAAACAAAAAAGGGAACTTATTTTAGGAAAAGGAAATAGGAACTTGGGAGGTAATGAGGATTAAGTTACCACATTAAGTTAAATGTAAGCATCAGTACAATACATAGTATTATATACCATCTGTTCTCCCATGAATGGGAGCCAAAGCTGCCTTGGTATCCTTCCCTCCAGTTACTCTCCCCAGGAACATTTAGAAAACTAGTTAAGGATGTGACACAGGCTGAGTAGCATGCTGCCATATAAAACCTTCTTTTATCCTCATCTTTCTCTGCCTATACGGTATACTATAATATAAACTACCCTATGTCACTACTAGAAATTTTGTAAACATATTTTTAAGCAGAATTAACTATTATGCTATATTCTTACCTTAAAATTACAGCTAATAGTTTAGAAAGAGTAAATCTATCTCCACTGTTACTTGGAAACATTGCAGCAAGAATTAAGGTAAAAAGTCCTACAAGGAAAAAAGATACATCAGTTTAAATACTGTCAAAAACAGCCTTTAAACTAAACCATTCTTATTTTAATAATACAGATTAAGTACAGCCCCGTTTACTTTAAACTAATAAGACAATGAAATTGAACACTCAGAGTAACATAATGACCTCATGATAATCAAGCATGTGTGCTCAAGTTATTTTTATAGCTTCAAAAATACTCTTCCTCTCCCAGATTTGGAAGGTGATTCAATTTTTAAAATAAAACATCTTTCATAGGGTAAATTATGGTTCTGAAATAAGCAATTACATTTAGCCAAAGGGTCTAGAAAAAGATCTTCAGAAAGAATATGTGAAAGGAATGACTACAATACAAAGAACCAGCCTATAAAACCTCAATATGTTGTTACATAAAAAAAATACCATAAAATAATCAAAGGAATATAAATAGCACAAGGCCACAGCATAAAACTACAAATATTATGTAGTTACAATATACTAACGTACATTAGAATGAATGTAATAATTTGTAATAAGATAAAAATGTGTATGTGTGTATGTGTGTGTCACACACACATATGTGTGTTTGTGTGTGTATATATATAACAGAAACAGATTTCAACTCACAATGTAGATTTTGAAGACAAATTTCTTACCAGAAGTTGAGGACAAAATATTAACTATAGCAACTTGTGTGTCTGAAAGTGCTTCTTGATATGACAAATTTGCCAGAAACCACTAAAGAAAAAGAAAACAAAGTGAAACCTAATGAATGACATGCTTTTATCTGTCATAATTTACAGGCCCCTCTTTTCCCCCCTCCTTGATATTTTATCGTAAGAGCTTTTATTTTTTTTTAATTTTNAATGTAGATTTTGAAGACAAATTTCTTACCAGAAGTTGAGGACAAAATATTAACTATAGCAACTTGTGTGTCTGAAAGTGCTTCTTGATATGACAAATTTGCCAGAAACCACTAAAGAAAAAGAAAACAAAGTGAAACCTAATGAATGACATGCTTTTATCTGTCATAATTTACAGGCCCCTCTTTTCCCCCCTCCTTGATATTTTATCGTAAGAGCTTTTAAAATTGCTTTCTATTGAAAAATCACAGGCCTAAAAAGAGGGCACTTATAATTAGATTGAAGTTCTTTGCTATTCAATTTCCCTTAAGAAATTAACAACTAGGGTAAAACTGAATATTAAATCAATTTTGAAATTTGCTTTATCCAAGCATTTCTAGCATTCTATTAAAGTTTATCTAAGCCAAATTAAAATTTGGGGAAATTCTCAAATATTAAAATATGTACAGATGAACACAGCATGATGAGAAATCTATTGAACAAGATGACACCTATGGGGATGGATCAAAATAGCCAGCTAGGTAGACTGAAACATAAAAGGACATAATCACTCTTTGGAAATTTAAAAATGTCCAATGAAAAATGTGAATTTGCTGGCTAATTATGATTGTATCTCTGATTCTCAGTTTGGAAACATAATAGAGTTCCCATAACTGGATATAATGAAAGGAAGTTTTCCAGTAATGAGGATTTTTTTCCTTTTCTTTTGCTCATCTAGGCTAGGATATTCTTATATTCTCAATACTGTGCCTAATGTGATTTAAGGAGTAAAAAAGATCTCTTTTTGGGGGCGCCTGGGTGGCACAGCGGTTAAGCGTCTGCCTTCGGCTCAGGGCGTGATCCCGGCGTTATGGGATCGAGCCCCACATCAGGCTCCTCTGCTATGAGTCTGCTTCTTCCTCTCCCACTCCCCCTGCTTGTGTTCCCTCTCTCGCTGGCTGTCTCTATCTCTGTCAAATAAATAAATAAAATCTTTAAAAAAAAAAAAAAGATCTCTTTTTGATGAAGCCTCAGGTGTGTGTGTGTGTGCGTGCGCACGCGTGCACATGGGAGGGGTTCCAAAATTCACTTATTTTCACTGCTATCAGATATTCTAAAACATATTACCACAACTCATCCATTTTTCTGTCAACGGATCCTTTTGGACTATTTCAAACAAGGCTACTATGAACATTTTAGTGCATGCCTCCTGGTGCACATGTGCATGAGCGTCACTAATACATACACTAAGAAGCAGACTGCTGGGTCAATCAAAGTAAATTAACTGCTTATCTAACTGGTTTTGGCATCACTGTTACTTAAACATATTCATATTCCACTGAAGAAGCCTCTCTTAAGACAGAGGCATCTCTTGATCTCTCTGAGAACTTGTAGTTAAGTGAGTACTATAATTATTAGCATTTATACTTCAACAAAGCAACAAAGACATATGATCTTAGAGCACTGCTGGAAGGTAGCAGGTAGCTGAGTTTAGTAGACTCCATTTAGTCTACACCGTACTCAAGACGAGAGACAGAATAAAACTACGGCAAAGTGATTTTGACACCGTCCATAGTCCTCCAAGTTCCTAGATAATTTCACTGGACTTTCTAAACAAGAAAACGAAGTAACAATTGCTAAGATGAGCAATATCAAACATATATGAAGTGTTAGAAAAAAGGTAGAAGATTCTGCTCTTAATCATCTTTTGGAGATCTATCTACAAGAACAGATAATACTTATAGGGTGATAATTAGCTCTCTTGACCCACTTTCCTTAACACTTTAACATACTGCGCTCATTTTCCAAACAATCTCACTGGTCTCTGCTAATGCACGATAAAGAAATAAAGACAGATCATTCAGGTAGCAGCCATTCAGAAATCGTAAGAAATCATCATTAGCTATAAACCCTTTCTAGAAAGATCTTTCTATTCTACACCTCTCCCCATTTTCTAGCTCTCAAACCCAAGGCACTCTCATTTCAAAAGAAGACCCATCTCAATCACCTCCAATAAAAATTAACCTTACAATGCTTCCCTTCATTTTTTCACAGTGGAGGACAACCACTTACTAATAAATAATCTATCACAAATAACATATATTTCATTATTTCATGAGTGGTAAGTTATCTTAAAATTATCACAGAAAATATTCAAGGCAAACACTGTATGACCTAAATTATATCCTAGAGAGAAAAATTAAAACATCGTAAGCCCTAACGAGACAAAAGATATTCAAAGAGGACTGGCAAATACAGGAATTAGTAACTCCTTCTGCCCTGCACTGTACAATACGTTAGACACTAGCCACATGTAGCTACTGGAGAACTGAAATGTGGCAAGTCTGAACTGAAATATTTAGCAACTAAAATTGAAATAAAAACTGAAATTGAAATGAAATGGAAACCGAAATGAAATAGAAAATGAAATGCTTAGAATATTTAGTACTAACAAAAATAAACTATCCCATTAATAATTTTTATATAGATATTAAAATATTTTACATATAATGGGTTAAATAAAAACAGTATTAAAATTAACTTCACTTGTTTCTCTTGATTTCTCTGAAAAATTTAAAAATTTTTCTAACTGTAGAAAATTGAAAAATACGTATGTCACCTGCATTTGAGGCTCATATTATATTTCTATTGAACAGCACTGCTCTAAACCTTATCAAAGCTTATCACTCTTAAGTTAGGTTTCCAAAAAGCTTTATACCTGGAGTATCTTACTCTTTCTGCAGAAATGTCTTTACTAAAGACTAACATAGTTTTCTACTCTTGGAACTTACTAAAGACTTTTTTTTTAAACACTACTGAAGGTAGAAGCACCCAAGTGCAGATCCACAATGAATAAACAAAACGTGGTATATCTGTACAGTGATACGGTATTCACCCTCTAAAAGGCAAGAAAGTTCTGACACGTTACGAGGATGAACACTGAAGACTTTATGCTAAGATAAGCCAGCTATAAAAGGAAAACCAGTGGGGCGCCTGGGTCGCTCACTAGGTGAAGCGTCTGCCTTAGGCTCAGGTCAGGATCCCAGGGTTCTGGGATGGAGCTCCACATCCGGCTCCCTGCTCGGTGAGGAGCCTGCTTCTCCCTCTGCCTGCTCTGCCTGCCACTCCCCCTGCTAGTGCATGCTCTCTCTCTCTCTGACAAATAAATAAATAAAATCTTAAGGGAAAAAAAAAAGTTAAAACAGTGTAGAATTCCACTCACGCGAGATACTTAAGAGTAGTCAAATTCATAGAGACAGAAAGTAGAATGGTGGCTGTCAGAGGCAGGGGGAGGTGAGAAAGGGGAGTTATTTAACGGATACAGAATTTCAGTTTTGTAGTATGAAAAATGTTCTGTCGATAGGTGGTTGCACAACAGTGTGAATGTACCTAATGCCACTGAACTATACACTTAAAAATGGTTAAAATGATAAAAAAGGTTAAAATGGCAAATTTTATAGCACATATATTTTACCACAATTTTTAAAAGGCTTTTTATATGTACATATTTACCTGTAAGTCAGCATGGAATAGTACCTGTATAATGTATTTATGTAACACATTCTCTCAGAGTTATGAGTTGGGAAAAAACTTTGCTTTATCCAATGAAGGGAAACAGTTCCTTTTAATAGGCAAATAGCTGTGTAATTCAGGAGATTTTCCTTTTTGCTTTTCCTTTTACCAATTTGCCAGAGACGAACTGTGTGCTCAAAGTAGCTTTCTTCCTTTAAATCAGAGTTCCTGATATAATCATCCCATTCCACAGCCAGCTTCTTTCCACCACACACACATCCTACCCATTGAATCTGACCCTTATCTTTTCACCTTTGTTTTTAACTTTTACTATGTAGATGCTTTATTATTCTTCACCTCAAGTCTCATTTGAAAATTAGGTAACATATGATAAAGCTTAGTCTTGCTTTACATTCATTTAAAACAAGCGAACAAAAAATAATTAACAGCATAGGCCAAATGTATGAGCCTTTAAATTAATTTTAGTATATATGTAATTATCGTAACTCACAATGATTTTTTGATTTGTACTGTTGAATATATTAATCAAGGCATCACTCAGCTAGATGTTATTCAGGAGAAGGATGGAGAAAAATGGGCTCTGCAATGAGGCAAAACTGTGAAGTAAAAAAATCTTAAGATCAGGCTAATGATATTGACATTAGCACTGCATTATCTGGTCTTTTAAAAAGCTCAGTATAAATTTAAAATCTTAAAGGCTAGTATTAAACAACCTTGGATTAGGCTGCTCCCAATGACATATGCAGGAAAAGGGCCCTGAAATTCACTATCAAATTCTAAACTTCAGTTTTCACTAACTCAGACAAGTCTAATCCCAGCTTATTCTAAAATAATATTTGCTGTATGATTATTCTATGTGAAATCTTTAGCACATTTTTCAGTTTCTTTATTAATAGAAAAACTATTAACAATAACATAAATTCTATAGAAGTGTTTGCTATGAGTACTTGCTAAAATATTTGACATTTACACCAATTTATTATACAACTACAAAACCACTTATTCGACAAAATCAATGCATACAGTAAACTCTCATCTGGTTATTTACCAGCCTTTGTATATATCATAGTGTAAAATAACTATTAATTATCCTGACCATGAAGCAATGCCAAATTCTGAATATATATAAGTAGTTGTTGTGTTATAGTATTGATGAAATTCTTTGAGGTATGGTAAGCATTTGCTGACTTTGATATTCAAAGTTCCCAATGATGCCAGATAGCTGAGTTTTAAAGTCACAGTTAAGCAACCTAACAGTGTTACGTTTCCATAGCATACTGCTGGCATGTATACAGTCTTAAAATTCAAGTTCTGAACATATAATAAAAAGAAGACCTACCACAAAGCAAAAAAAAAAGCTAATTTTTGCTACTTGAGTTGCAGTAAGCTTCCCCACAGTTTTGAATAAGGATTCTTGTTCTTTCACAGTAGGATATGACATGCGAGACAATTTAGCTTCCAATGCATGGCTTGATGGAAGCTGCCGAATCTCCATGATATTACTGAACCTTACACGAGACTTTTTGGGAGCTTAAAAGGAAAAGTATAATACAAAATCATTAACATCTCCCCTCACATCCAATGAAAGTCACAAGTTTTAATTTACTGATAAATGCATATTCTTTAATCCACATATGATCAGACCTGGGACAGCAAAGAAAACCGGAGTTCTATTATTACCTGGGGCAGTTCTGCTCAAAGAGTAACAGGAAAAACATTTCATCTATAAAAATGTTTTAAGGGTTTTAAAATAAGACCAATATCCAAAGAAAAGTTCTGCAATTGTGTACATACACAACTGCCTAGATCAGGATTATAGTATGGTTATTATTTTAGCATTTATGGTAAAACTTTATTTGGAGTTATCTTCATAGATAGCCAATTTATGAGAATTACGTTCCTGGTCCAGCATGCAGAACATTCCTCTAGAGGTCCATTCTTTGCAAGAGAGTATTATGGATAAATACTGTGCTTACACTGAAGCTGATATTCTTTACTCAATTCACAGAACCAAAAAAACTCCTGTAATTTGCTATTAGGAGTCTCAAATGGCATGGCTGAAGAGGATCTTGTTCATTTAAATATATACATATATATGTATGATGAAACCATAGAGATTTCTGATATTTGGAAATTATTTCTGGTTTAAATAAAAACTTCCAGTCAAACTTCTGGAAGACTAGAGGCCAAGACAATACATCATGGAAAAGAAGAAATGCCAGGTGATCCCACTCAACCCACAAAATCACTAAGTTTGGGGATGGCTTAAATGAAGCTAAAATTTCCTTCTATTTCTAAGTTATAAAATTCTAAGTTTTGCTTACTTTCTTCAGTATCAATGTTTGTGTTCTCAGGTTTTTCACTTGGAATATCATGAAATTTCACAGGAACATAAAGAGGTTCACTCTAGAATGTAACAAAAACAGAAACAAATATAAACAGCAAGTATAATAGCTGATATATTGGCTAAAATTTAAGTTGATGGCATGTAGACATAAATACCACTCAAAACACAGCTGTTCACCACCATATTCTGCTGTTCACCACAGCAGAATTTTCCCAAAATATATCGGAATAGCATTGGTACATTATACTTAACATTTAAATGTCCTAAAAACAGACCTCTTCTCGAGCTAACAGATTATCTCCAATTCCTTTTCATTTATTCTTTTAACAAATACATGCTGAGTTCTACTATGTCAGAAACTGTACTAGATCCTGGGGATCTAAGACTGAAAAAAAGACAAAGTCTCTGTCCTCAGTGATGATATAGTTTACAGGTGAAGGCAGACAATGAAGAGATAATCAAGATCTAATATGTGTATGTATTTGCCAAATTGTTTCCTCTTATTACTGAAGATTCAACTAAAGATTAAGATTCCTGAGAACCATTACAGGATTAATAAACAAGAAAAAATCGGCTACCACTTCTCTGTTCTCACAATGTACCAGTTACCAAGTCCAGAGCAGTTAAACATACCTTTCTCATTAGTCCTCATAACAACCTCATAAAATCGTATTTAAAAAAACTTTCCTAGAAACAGAGATGTAAAATAATCAAGTGGTAGACAATAGAATTGTCTAGACAACAGGTTTATCTAACCATGTTCTAGAGGTCTGTGTTTTTAAGTGGTTCTGAATTCCTCTACTGTTTTTACAAATGTGTTTTAAATGATCTATATTTAAGGCACAATTCTCCAACTAAGCTGTTTCTTAAATTAACAGAAAATGTTTTCTACTCAATTCTCTTTTAGCTCTTGGTATAGAACTCTGCCAATGTATCTGAAAATAGCCAGTCTCTTCGTTACACTGACTCCTTACCACACTTAAATATATCTTTAAAAAAAAAAAAAAGTGCTCTTAAAAATTTGTGGAAAAAATCTGTGGAACAAATGAACAATTTGCTTATATATGCTCAGTGTCAAACGAATATATTTGCTTCTAAGTGATAATAATAATGAATACAAAGTGATGAAGTGGGTAAGAAACAAAGGACAAAGGACTGTCCCTTAGGATTTTCACTCCTTCACCAACTGTCCTCCTCTTCCCCTCTCTCTCACAAGGCTGAACTGCTTACTTCAAGGTCCCAGAAAGAAAGCACCATATTACAATTTTTATGGCGGGCACCCAATATTAGGATATATCTACATCCTAATACAGTGGTGTTACAAAGCTATTTCAGTCCTTCCTGTCATGGCTCAACTCCACCCATTCCACTCCTGATGAGAAAAAAAGCACTTACCAAAGAACTATTCATAGTTGTATCTGTTGTGCAAGCAGCAAAGTAACCTTCAGCATCTGCAAACTACAGATAACAGGACATAAAATTCGATTAAACTCATGTTATAAAGTAAGGCTGCTGTCAGTCACACCCAAAGGAATAGAATTAAAAAATCCAGATTATTATAAGGGTATAATTATTAGTAATCATAATAGCAGCTAAGGCCAAGTATTCAGTTATGCAACGTAAGGTATTACCATCTTCATTTTACTGATGAAGAAACAGGCTGAGAAATTTCATCTAAGTAACAGAGCCAGGATTAAAACCAAAGTCAGTCTAAATACAAAACATATGACCTTCTCACAATACTATTTACTGTAACATATCAGATAAGAAGGAAAAGGATGGGTGGGTTAATGAAAAAGAGAAATAACATCTTAGTGTTATCATGATAATAGTATTAACATCAAGAACCCCCTAAATGGACAATGGACTGGACCACATCTGGAGAACCCTAGGCTAGTGCTGTACAAGCACGTTTTTATTCATCCATAGCTACCCTATCATTATCCTTGCTTAAAGTCTGAAGAGGTTAAATAACTAGCTCAAGGTCACACAATCAGCAAATGACAGAACAAAATTCAAATACCAGGGCCCATGCTCTTAAAGAATTCCTGTAAGTCAATAAGAAGGAGACAATGTAGAAAAAGGAACGAGATATAGAAAACTCCAAAAAAGAATTCTATTGTGCAAAAAATATATAAAAAACCACCAAAATCATGCAGATTAAACAAAATATCATTGCTCATCTATCAAATTGATAAATGTTGGGATTATGGTAAGGAGTCAATCTCATGCACTGCTAACAGAAATATGAATTATAGATGATAATTTAGCAATATGAAGCAAAAGCCTGAAAAATGGCATTGTTTTATCAATACAGCAATTATACTTTGCAGATTTATCCTAAGTAAATAACTATAGATGTGTATAAAGATATTCTATTTACTTATATCAAAAGAAAAAGTGAAAACAATCTATCAAGGAACAGTTAAATAAAATAGAAAAGATAATAACAAATGTTTATTTATCAGCCTGGAGAGGTATTCATGATATATTAAGTAAAAAGTAAAATCAGTTAGACAATGATAAAGACTAAACTTACTTCTATAATTGTAAATACATGCACATAAACACTTAGCTACAGAGAGTATCATATACCGTGTTGTAGAATGATGAGATTACGGACAGACTACTCTTAATCTTCACGTTACCATAATTCATCTTCAACAATGAACATGCATCACTACTATAATTTAAAAAAACTTAACATTAAAAAATGTTCTAGGAATAATAAATTACACAGGAATTTGTTCATGATATACCACTAAGAACAGAAAGTCCGCTGTAAAACAGGACATAATAGTATAGTTTCACTTTTGTAAAAAATAAAATAAAAATACACACATGAAAAAGAATGACAGGATATATGTCAAAATACTCTGAAGTTATTCCTTGAATGGTGGAATTTACTATTTTCTTCTTTTTGTTCCTCTGTATTTTCTAAATGTTCAGTAATGTGCATGTAGTATATACATGTAAAAAACTCCTACCTGTAATAGTACAATGTATATATGCATTTCTATAATGTATTTCTATTACTTTTATAAAGTAAAAAATGGAAAGAGTTCATTAGAAAAGACGAGAAATAATACTAGTCTAATGCACCAAAAAAGTACACATAAAAGAAAACAATTAAGAGAAAGAAAGTATTTGGGAGGAGTGAGGAATGGGAGTTAGTTATTATTTAATGGGTACAGAGTTTCCGTTTGGGATAATGAAAAAGTTTGGGAGATGGGACAGTGGTGATGGTTATGGAACAAAGTGAATGTAGTTAATGCCACTGAGCATTTAAAATGTTCGCTGTATGCCACTTTACTTTTAAAAATGGTTGAAGTTGTAAATTTTATGTCATATATATTCTCCTACAATAAAAAAAGAGGGGTAAGAAAAAAGGGCTAAAATGGTAAATCTGACGTTATATACATTCTATCACAATTTTAAAAGAAGAGAAAAAGAGAAAGAATGGAAAGAGAAAAGAATTAATTTAAGAGGCAGTTTTATTCTTCATTCTCAAAAATTTAGTTTCTACTTCTAGAAAATATATCACTATATAAAGTGCCATTTCTGTCAACACAATCAATCAGCATGTTATGTTACATCAAGGAAAGAATATAATTCGGTTAGCCAAACATCTGAAAGATGGCTTGAAATAACCTTTTTTCATTTTAATAAATAAAACCTTGCTTTACTTTATTTCTAAAAGCAACTTTACAACTATTTAGATGATACTCATATAGTATGCAAACGACCAAAGACTCCAGATATTCTTCTTATTCCTCACTCCATCTTCATCTTCACATTAATGATTTGGACTAGTTCTATTTTTAACAACCCAGGATTTTACAAGATAAGGGAAAGAAAGTGATTATGTACCTTTGATTTCTCACAAGATATTCTGATACCAAGCTGATTAGAAGAAGAAATTTAAAATTTTGGACACAAGTAGGTTTCTCTTATATCATGCTATTTATACTCACTTAACTGAACAACTTAAAATCTGATATCCTTCAAGAAACTAAGAACTTTAAACTTTGAAAAAATAAATCCCCTCTCCAACAAACACTTAAAATTTAAAACTTACAAAAGCAGCATGCTTTCCTCGAAATCCTCTTGTACACTGTTGTCTCCATGGTTTCCAAATAATAAAGCCCAAAAGGTATAGAACAAACATAGATGTTTTTGCAAAGGTGCTGAAGAATGGCTTGTTGTACTGAGTAAAAACATACTGTAGAGGAAAAATTTACATAAACCATGAAATGACTTTAAACCTTATTACTTATCTCCAACAGAATAAGGCTATTACATGACTTGTAACTCTAGTTCATGTGGAAGGGAAGATCAGAAGACATTACAAAAATATTTTATACTCATTTCTAAATATTATATTTGCTTGTATACAAAAGATAATATTCCTAAACAAAGCAGCAACAACTTCCAAAAAAAGTTTTGTTCAACATTCATTAAAAACCTAGCAAGAGTACTTGTGCTAGGAGCTAAGGAAAAATAAGATAGTCTTTCCTTTCACATATATCTGAAAAGTACACAGCATAATATGCTAAGTACCACAACAGGGGTATACAGATACTGTGGGATTACCAAAGGGGGACAGACCATTTTGAAGATTGTGGAAGATTCCTAAGAGAAGCTATTCTTGAGCTGCATGTGTAGGGCTGAATAACAGCCCAGAGGAAACTGCATAAAGAAGAAAGGCAATGAAGTAGAATGGCATATGAATAAAACTGCATGAAGGTTGATGTTGTTAGGAAGTTACATAAAACCTGTAAGCTTCATTTAACTTAGAATTCATGATTTTTTGTTTCCTAAAAAAAAAAAAGAAAAAAATTTCCTAGTTATATACATTGAAAGGCCTAGAAAAAATGACAACCCGAGAGGAATGAGCACCTATAGAATTCAGAAAGTGATCTGTATCATCTTGCAATAAAAGAAACCATGGGTTCTTAAAGAAATGATCAAATCCAAATATGGGGCAAGAAAATTACCAGATGAGCCTGCGGCATCTTGTGCCAGAAAGCAAAGAGGATGTTAAAGATTAATAGGGTCATATTGAAAGGACAGTGGAGCCAATTTGAAAAGGTTCCCACTGGTCAAAGACAGTACAGTTTAAGCACCAAAAGGAGTAACTACAATTGTCTGAAAAACATAAAATACACAAAAATTCATGAATGTATGATCATACTCTATGGTTACTACTCGAAGTTGCTAAGCAACATTACTCTAAAGCAAAGAATTAAGATTTATTCAACCCTTCCTATATGAACCATGTTTCAGAATAACCAAACAGTAGTGGTGAAAACCTCTCCTTAAAGAATTCAGCTAATAAATGCACAAGGAATGACCCTTAGAAAAAAATTATCATTTTACAACCCCTAATGAAATACTCTATCTGGGCAATAATCACAAGGATATTTGACTATTACCTAAAGGTTGATGAGAAACTTTATAGTGCTGAAGTTGGCATCATCCAAAGTAAGACTTGCAGTCATTATGCACCTCATGTGTTGTTACAAGAAGTACCCAGTACCACCAAGGTGTTTTTTTCTAAAAACTGAACCTGAATCAAATCAGGACTGTACATCTAACTACCATTTTACGGAAATAGGAGAAAAGGAGGAGCAAGTTAAATGACACCCCAAGGAAACAATCAGCTAAATTTGAAATGTGTTCTACAGGAATATGTGTGTCCTCCCAAAATTAATATGTTAAAATTCTAAATCCCAATGTGATGGTATTAGGAGGGGGGGCCTCTGGGAGGTGATTAGGTCAAGTGTAGAACCCTCATGAAAGGAATTAGTGCCTTATAAAGATATCACAGACAGCTTTGCTGACCTTCTGGCCTTTTAAGGACACAGTGAGAAGACTGCCATCTAAGAACCAGGAAGTGGGTCCTCAGCAGACACCGAATCTGCCAGGGCCTTGATCTTGAACTCTCCAGCCCGGAGAGCTGTGAGAAATAAATGTCTGTCGTCTGAGCCACCCAGGCTAATGGCAGTCTTGTTGTGGTACCCCAAGTGGACTAAGACGGTGTGATATATCCTATAGGAAAAATGATTCAGTTTTTCCAACGAATCATTAGCATAGTTTAAAAAAAAAAGGTGGAGGTTAGGGAACACAGTTAAGGAATGGAAGCAACTTAAAAAAAATTTGAATACGGACCAGGTACCAGATGATTTAAAAAAAATTATAATTAATTTTGTTAGACTTACAATGTTGTTAATGGCATGGTGATTATATTTTTACAAATTAGGACCTTTTCAGTTTGAGATGAGTATGAAAGAATTTACAGGTGAAATTACAAGTGGCTAGAATAGACTTTAAAATACTTCAGGAAAACATGCCTAAGAAAAGACTGGCAAAATTTAATAGTTGTTAGGTATATGAAGATCCATTATACCATTCTTTCTACTTTGTATATGTTAGAAATTTTCTGTAATAAAAAAACTGATTTTCTTGTTGAAATACACAATATATCTCAAAAGTTTAATGTGAATATTTGGCTGAAGAATTAGACATATTACATATGCTCTTGGATAACAAAATTATAAAATATCATCGAACAAATACAGATTGCTAAATTATAATTTGATCAGCTCCTCTTCTGTCCTAAATTTTATTACCTGACAAATAAAAACCAAACTATTTATTTAAAACTAAAATAAAGTTTTACAGATAGATTTATTTCCCCTTCAATATTAAAGAGATTTCTTTGTGGTTAAACTACAGAATGTTCATCTTAAAAAAAAAAAAAAAGGGTTACAGAAGAATGAAAAATAATAAATGGCCTACTGTATTCCAGAACGTACTTCCAAAACGGCTAAAAATTTATTTACTCATTGGCTACGTCAGTGTCAACTATTTACTTAACTATGATGTGAGATGACCAGCAGTAGCAAACTGCTGCTTTTGACATTTAAGTTCATCTTATAAATACAATTTCCTTTTGTATATTAGCCTTAAGACTACAACATGTAAGTTGAAAAGCAGTAATTTCTGAAAATAAAATTGCACTTTTTATAGAGCTCATTAACCAAACAGAACAAAGTATCTACATATATATTAGAAAGAAAAACTACTTTGTGCACTCAAAATAACACATTACTATCAAGAGGACACTGATAAAGACAAAATAAAATTTAACTGAATGCAATCACCATATACCATGTATTTCACAATGTGTGAATTAGCAAATGTATAAATGTGCACACACCCAGGCATATGCCCAATAGTGACCTGTACATGAAAGCTCTGATCACTTTCACTCATCTGTCCGAAAGCATTCTTACTTTCCCCTAAATGTTGACAAATGGCTTTGCAACCTAGATACTTGTTCCACTAGAAAATATTGTTTATAAACAAAGAAATTAAATTTAGAAGGAAAATAAGAGATACATAATCAAATATTAAGAAAACATGAATATAGTCTCATTTCAAAATAACCCTAAAAGATCGAAGAAAACTGAGAGTATCTTTTGTTTCAACTTGAATTGACATCAATTCACTTATCAAAGAAAATATAAATAATTCAACAACATTCAAAATACTGCTTTAAGTAAGCATGAGGCGTAGAAATGATTACTGAGATATCACAGATTAACAGCAATATTATTACTACACAATATCATTCCTAGACAAGAATTACCTACCGAAGTAAGTTCTGAGGATGCCACCCATATCACATCAACAAGTAGGAGAATAACAATCCCAAGAGCCATTCGCCTGCGCTGAGTGAAACCACTGCTCTGGGAATTCATCCGGTTCATGATAAATACACACACCATTTGCAGTCTGTTTTTTTGAAAATATAGATCACATTAGAGAAGATTTTTGAAAAACAACCGTAGAAAATTAGTATAAAAGAACATCTGACATTTGTTAACTGATGTTGTTTGAAAGTCACACAGTAAGTTAAAAGTGGGATTTACCTTACTTTAAAGGCCTTTCTAAGATCTTCAAGAGCAAAGCCTGAAAACTTGGCAGATCTTAGTCTAAAAGGAGGTGAAGAACTCAGCGCACCTAAAAACAGCCATAAAATGATGCTTATGAAAACATCAACCACTCAAAATAAGGTTCATCAGATCTTTTTTACCCTTAAAATTCAAAATGAACAAATGAAAAATACCAAAATGTGTTCAATATAACTGATACTCTTCTCTAGCCTCGTTATTCACTGTATATTTCAAATTATAATCAGAAAAGTACACGGTATAGGGGAAAAAAAGCAATCTTCAATAAACGGCAATATTTAAGAGTAGGCAGCTAGGTAAAAAAACTCCTCCGAGTTTCGTAAATACAGAAACTCCATTCGCCTCTCCCTACAGAGGAATCCACCCCAAGGGACAATGCCTAGACTCGCGCCTGCTTCTGTCTTTTCTGTCTTCGATCTCTTGCAGAGGAGTTTGATTTTTGAGAGGAAGTTATTTATTGTGAGTCTTGGCAGCGCGTTTCCAATCGCCTCACGTGGTAGAGGGAGAGGATACTCCACGCTCCCCACCCACCCTTGCCTGTCACTGCATCTAGCTTCTTTAGATCGAAAGAGTAATTCCAAGACGAGTGAGGAAACAGCTGTTAAAGGGAATCCTCCTCTTCTTTTGAGGGGGAAAAAAAAAGTTAAGCCGGTGACGCCTCCCCAGGGAGTGAGAAAAACCGCGGAGGTGGCGCTCCAGCAACTCCCAGTGTCGGAGTCCAGACCAGGGTCACACGCCCCTGTCAGCCTTCCCCTCACGCCGCCCCTCGGAGACGAATACCATTTCGGCCAGGGACCTTCTACCGACGCCAACAGCTGGGGGTGGGGCCGTTCGTGGGCACTTTGTCCCAATTTGGGCTCCGGGGGATTTCGGGGCCCTCCCCTGCCTGCCTACCTGGCCTTCCTGCCCCGCGATGGTGTCGTGGCGGCACCATGAGCGGCCTCGGCCCGGACCCGCCGCCGCCCAGCGCCACGGCCGCGGCCTCGAACTCACAGAGCTGTCGCGGTGCCTGACATTGCGCTGCGCTGGAGACCCAGCCCCTGAAGCTGCGGTGTCCCTCGGGGCGAGGCTGCGTACGCCACCCGGCCCCACTCGGCCCGGGAGGGCGGGGAGCGGGCGAGCAGAAGGGACCGCGCAGGAAGCGAAGGCCGCGGAGGCCCGGAGCTAGACCCCGGCCCCGCCCCCAGCCGGCCAGCCAGCCATGCGGCCCCGCCCCCTAGCCCGACGGCGGCGGCGCTGGGGTTACGTCATGGCTGCGCGACGGCTGGCCGCGCGTGGGCGCGTCTCCAGGGTGACTCGGCGGCGTGGAACAGCGTACTGCCTGGCGCCGGGAGCGGAGGTCGAAGAAGAGCCAGTGACACTGGGAGGAGCGGAGATAGAAGTGTAGCAGGGCGTGGTGGAAGAAGACGGAAGCGAGAGTGGGTGACCCGGCCGGAATGAAGGACGAGGGAGGTGGCCGGGGTTCCAGATGGCCCCACCCTAGAAAGAAAGATAGCAACTACATTTCGCACAAAGTTCAACCACGAAACTCTCTCTCTTTCTCGAGAAGAGGACCGAAAAGCAAAGTGGTTTGGCAGAATTTTGCTTTCTGGAACCTTTTGTTTGTAAACTAGATCCCAGCTCTCGGAGTTAGCTCTGTCCCTAAGGGAAGGCTACTTCACTTCCCTGGCCCTGTTTCTNCTCTCTCTCTTTCTCGAGAAGAGGACCGAAAAGCAAAGTGGTTTGGCAGAATTTTGCTTTCTGGAACCTTTTGTTTGTAAACTAGATCCCAGCTCTCGGAGTTAGCTGTCCCTAAGGGAAGGCTACTTCACTTCCCTGGCCCTGTTTCCTCATTGATAGCACCTGCCTCATCTTGTCTATATACATATACACTCATATGTATATACACACATATACATGCAAGGATTACATTAGTTTACAAATGTGAAGGGCTTAGATCAATTCCTGGCACATAGTGAGAACTCTGCAAATGTGAATAGTAAGCTGTATAGATTTTTTCCTATCTTGAATATCCCGTAAGAAAAAATGCTTGGCCAACGTCCTATCTTGTATTCAGAAGACAAAAACAAGACTAAAGGGTTCTGTAATTTAACTGGAGTTTTTCACCACCCGTGCATTTTTAACATCTTCAAACAGCACAAAGAAATTAAATTTTCTTACTTCCATAGTGACAATATAGTGCACTTCTTAATTATCTTGTCTTCTCGTTTCACTAATCTTAAATACATATTCAAGTGACTAATGAAACGCCAATGGACATTTTTTGTATTGATCCAATCAGTCTGTAATAAATGATCGGCATCAAGCACCTCTAGGGAATCATTCAGAATTAGAAAAATCTTTTTTTAAAGATTTTATTTATTTATTTATTTATTTATTTATTTATTTATTTATTTGACAGTGAGAGAGAGAGACAGCCAGCGAGAGAGGGAACACAGGCAGGAGGAGTGGGAGAGGAAGAAGCAGGCTCCTAGCGGAGCTGGGAGCCCAATATGGGGCTCCATCCCAGGACTCTGGAATCACGCCCTGAGCCGAAGGCAGATGTTTAACGACTGAGCCATCCAGGCGCCCCAGAATTAGAAAAATCTTAACCACATACTTGAAATTACTACTTGGGGGAAATTTGGTTGCATACATTTACCAGCACCCTTTTTATTCTTTTCTTTACCATTCATTAGAGTGTCAAGCTCATAATATACTACGTTTATGATATATAGACTGAAAAAATAATAGCAGTATAAACACCTCTCAAGATCTAAGGGTCAGGAAAACTATATTCTAATTCTTAATCTGACCACAATTTGTTATGTAATCTTGAGGTTTATTCCACTCTCAATTTTGCCTCAGTTCTCCATCTGTAAATACAGGGATACGGCTAGCTTTTTCTTAAATAATGTGAATGATAGTACTTTACAAATGTATGTAAATGCAAGTTACCATTATTACCACCTACTGCCAGAGCATCCACTAAAGGACAAATGCTGTGATATTCTCATGATAATGAAGATAAGGTGATTCTAGACCAGCTCTCTTCAAGTAGTCTCCGACCCTAGGTTAATCTTCCATTAACATTTTCCCCCAGTACCCTCACAAGGAAATTCCACTGTACTGCTTTGTGACAGCAGACTCTGGTGAGATTTCTGTGCTGTGACACCATCCTGATCACACGCATTCCTTTCTTTGGACCCCAAGTGCATATCTTGCTCAAGGATAAATACCAGCTGTCTGCATTTTCAAATATAAGTTCCACAAAAGCAAGGATTTTTGTCAATATTGTTCTCCACTATATCCTCACCATCTAGAATAGTACCCAGCACAGAGTTGGCAGTCAATATCCGTTGAATGAACTTAAGCTTCCTGCTGTCTCTTGACCTTTATACCTAATTCTTTTTCCAAGTCTCCATTTCTGTCAGTTGGTACCATTTTTATTCTAGTCTCACAGGCTTAAATGGTTATCTTTTATTTTTATTAATTTCCTTTTCACTCTTCAAAGTTGATCACACCTCACTGAGATCTCTCAAGAATAGACCCTTAAGATCCGTCAGGTATTAAGTTTGACACATTCAAAAAAAAAAAAAAAACACCTGAAATATGGAGAATATATTTTCTCCTGTAAAGTACATATGAATATGAAAGCAAAGTTGTCTGTGTACAGAGCAGTCACTAGTTAACTCTCCTGTACACCAGCCTCAAAGACCACAATTCAAGTTCAAGCTCAAGTAAAATTATAAATGATTATGTCATGAGTGTGTGGGGCCTCTAGTTAAGAATTGAAACCACCTCTAAGTTCCAAGAATGGAAATAAGCAAAGGATATTTATTCAGAGCTTCTTAGAGCAAGTTGTCAGCCACCATCACTTGAATTGGGCCAAGACCCAAAAGCAGGCAGGGACTGTAAAGCTTCACAGTAACAAAAGGCTTTGGGTATGCCCTGATAAGTTCTTGGCAAAAGGAAGGCTAACTAGAGGCAAGACATCCTATGTGATTGTGTAAGAGTGAGTAAATGCCTTTCTCTAGTTGGCCCTTGGTTGGAAAGGGCAAAAACTAAGGAAGCTGACAGTTACTGATCAAGTCCTGGCCATTTGCCAGTTTCCAGTTTCCAGTTGCCACATAGATTGTGGTTGCCTTTCTGGACTGACTGCTGCAGATGTTGTGGGTCAGAGTTCTGTTTTTATATAGGCTCTGGTCATTGTTCCTTTGTATCTTCAGTCTCACAAAAGTCTACTGTATATCATCTTATTCTCTGCAGTACCTGCCAGAATGCTGGGCACATAGCTCAATAAATATTTGATTTTATTTGCTTCTAAGGCATAGTTTAACGGATTGAGGTTTGCAATTAAAAAAAATCATTGTATATAAAAGACTGCTTTTGGATATGTCGCTTCCTGCATTTTATGGGGGTAAATCATGCGCTCCAGGGAAAGTCATAAACTTGGGAGGTTCTGAGATATTACAGGTACAATGGTTTATTGAACATAACCAAGTCTTAGCATTTCAAGGCAGGTTAGAGGAGCAAAATATCAACAGAAATTTGAAGAAAAGTTCCAAACATCCATAGAATAGGCATGCCAAGACAGTGCTTGATTGATGATTATTCATTGCCATGTCCTTGAGGGCATGGACTAGAGCTCTGAAGGCATGAGCACTTCAAGCAGATCTAGATAGAGAAGGCTTTACAACAGGTGGAATCTGAACTTCATTTTAATTATGGGTAGGATTTTGATGAGGGGGTAGGGAGAGGAATGATTTCTAAGAGAGTAAAAGAATATGAGTGCGGGGGGCGGGGAGAGATTCTTTTTCCTTTTACCCTCCTAGATTCTCCTGCTGGGACCCTATAAAATTAAACTGACAAAAGACAGATTGACAAAAGAGAAACAGTTTATTAACATGTACAGCACACATCATTCAGGAGAAACCTCAATGAAGAGTAACTCAAAGAGGTGGTTAGAACTTGGACTAATACAGCATCTTAACAAAACACACAATAATTTGTGGAGAAATAAAACAACAGAAAAAGTTGTAAACTTTCAAAAGCACTAAACCATTGGAAAATAAACATATGAGGGAAACTAATGGAATAAATGTTTTTGCAGGTCCATCTTCTCATTGACCTAAAGATGTTCTTCATGGCCATGAAACTTCCCTGGGCAAGGGGATTTCTGGCAGTCCTCATTTTTCAGAAGTTTCAGCCTTTAGTCAGATAAAGGAAACCTCAGGAAGGCTTCTTTCTGCATCTATTAATTCTCATTTGCTCAAAATTACCCTTATGCCAATACAGCGTATTTGGGAGTGACATATTCTGGGCCCCTACATGAGTAACTAGAAAAGTTGTGTCCAGAGGCAAGTTACAAAACCAGCTGGGCAGAGCACAGCATGTATGAAGAGAAGCAATGGGAAATGAGACAGATCAGGTGAATTCTGGAGCTGCAGCATGCTCTGGAAACTAGGCCAGAGAATTTGGACTTTTATTTTGTATATGATGGAACCTAGGACTTGCAAATAAGAAAGAAACACTTTTAGTAAATCAGAAATTACTGTCCATTAGACATTTACCAGTGTGGTCGTCCTATGGAGACACTGCATAAGATAAGGAGCCTGCCTTCAGGGAATTCGTGTTATGTAATTAGGGCAGGTATTTGCTAGGCTGGAAGGTACTGAATCTAAATGTACTTCTCTATTATCCCTGTGCTGTGCTGGCCATCAAATTGATGCTCATTTGGAAAGGGTCTTACTTGAATACTACTTCCTTTCTTATCTTCCCATTGAAGGCATAATTGGCAAGGTACTAGGCAAGAAACTAAAGGCCATCTAACTAATCCTGAGGAACTTAAAATGCCACTGTCCATGCCCACCCTGTGCCTTCAACCAGCTGACCAGGCCCTGGCCTGCTGAGTAGCCCATGCCAATAGGCTAGAACATGGTAGTGAGGAGCTCAATGGGAGCCGTATCCACTTCCCAACATGATCTTGCTCTCTTCTAACTTGTTCTCTTATCTCTCATCTTTGGCTTGTGCTCTGTTCCTGATACTTGGTATCTGACACCACTCACCCAGGAGAGCCTTGGCTCCTCCCTCTCTTATTGTTTGCACCAACACCTAAGCTCCCCCATCTGCTGCTAGACATAAGAAAACAACCCAGCCTGAGCCTCATAGTCCCTGGAACACTCCCTCAACCCACGTGGCCCATGTGGCCCATGTATAGCCCAGGTTGCCTCAACACCCAGTGGAGAAGATTTGAAAGAAAAAGCAGACTGAGGCTAAGACACATGTAACAGCTGCGACTGTTCTTGTTTTCTCCTGCTTTGAGCAGAGGCCCCAAAACACAGAATAAACAATAGGTAGCAAAAGACAGTTGAGTTTTAAGGTGAGGTGTCAGACAGTCTATGTGGGAGTGATAAAGAGGGTGTCCTACTCCAGCTTTACCAACAGCATACCACTTGTAGCCATACTGTATGTGTAGGCTAAGAATCTATGCGAGGATTCAAAAGATGGGAAAATAATTGTTTGAAGAGAGTTGTCACGTGATCTGACATCCCCATCAGCATCCCCACAGGGAATTGGGAGGTATGCTTCTCTCCTCTTCCAGTCAACCAAGGGAGGAGGGGAGGGTAGGCACTTCTAGGGAGCATTTAGAGTTCCTGGCACATGTTCTCTCAAGTTTAAGGAACACAAAACACAAGGACTGGTGTCCAAGTCAGAGTGACAAAAGGCACTGAAGCCTACAGAAGGCTTGCTGCTCTGACTGCATGATAAAGAAAGGAAATTCTCATGGGAACAGCCTGTATTTTGAGGCAGAGCAAAAGAAGGTGAGTTTTTCCTGGGCCATAAGGGAGTTCCATAGGAAGGAGCAATTTGGGATTTTAAGGATGACTCAATCTACTAGGGCTGCTTAGAGGGAAGAGGTATCCCTAACAGATAGCTATCCCTAACTACTCAGGGGAAGATCGTGAGAAGTCGAGTGGATGAGACAGGACCAGGCCAAGGTAACTGCAGGAAACACATTTCCCACCAGAGGCGTTCCATGAGAATGAAGACCTGCGTTTGGAATATACCACAGCAGGGATGTTCTGGTAAAGGTTTAACAACTAGATCTCCAGGAAAACGGTCCAGATTTGTAGCATTTCTGACTTCCATGATATGATTCCACGGCTCCACACTCCCAGCACAGCCAATTTCAGGCTACCCATGTGACGTCTACATGGCATTAGAAAAAGATGCATACCATTGTGAAGTGCTTCCAGCATTCAGTTGAGTAGACATAAGTAAACTCAAGACAAGAACATGGATTATAGTAAAATGTAGTTAAATAACTAGAAGGTGATGAGTATTTGTTATTTTAAAACATTTATTTAATTGTAAGTTTACATATAGTTAAATTTTTAATGATGGCTAGGTTTAACAATCACCTAATGGTCCTGATATTGAACCGTTAGCTTCTGTAAGTTGGTACAGGCAAACTCCAGCATACTACTGTACCATTCCCAGAAGTCACAAATATCATATTACAGACAAACCAGCCAAGTAAGACCTTTTCTCTTCCTTACCTGGCTTCCTTCCTCTACCCCACCCCCTACCCGCAGAGGCATCCTAGAGCCAGCCTAGAGAGTGGGGGAGAGGAAGTAGAACAAGATGGGAAATAAAGAAACCAGCCACACTTCCTTCCCAACAACCAGCTTTCAGGCCTGAAATATATCCTTGAGTTGACAGCGGGGTGAAACTTAAATTGAATGTTAGCTCAAATTATATGATTATAAGAAAAAAAAATGGACTTTTTAATATCTAAAAGTATCCAGAAAAGCTAAGCAACATTTTTATTATTTCATCGAGGGCAGCAAAGAACAAAGAGAGAAAGCATGTTTATTAGGGGAAAAGGCAAGAAAGAATAATGTTATTTTCTTTGCATCCTGCAAAGTCCAGCTCATTGAATAAATATACTAATCATATACTTTTGTGTAACAAAGCTTAACAGTTTTAAAAATTATTTCATGGTTTCTCCTGGTCAGGAATTTGGGAGTGGCTTGGCTCAGTGGTTCTGGCTCGAGGTTTCTTCTTAAGGTTGTAGTCCAGAAGATGGTGGCTGGGCTGCCATCACCTGAAGGCTGGAATGGGGCAGAAGGCTCTGTTTCTAAGATGGCTGACTCACATGGCTGAGAGTAGGAGGCCCCACTTCCTTGCTGTTTAGTAGAAGGCCTCACTTCCTCCCTTGGTGAGCCTGTCCACAGGCTACAGTCATGTCCTCCTGACATGGTGGCTTGCTGGCTTCCCCCAGAGCAAGCAGTATGAGGGAGAGCAAGGAAGAAACCACAGTGTCTTCTATGACCTAGCCTTGGAGGCCATACCATCACTTTCACGTGATTTGTTACTCATTAGAAACAAATCACCAAGTCCAGCTCATATACCTCAGGGGTGGGGAGGTGGAGAGGATAGGGGGTGTGGAAATTAGGCTCCGCTTTTTATAAGGGGAAGTGTCAAGTTTGTGAACNCACGTGATTTGTTACTCATTAGAAACAAATCACCAAGTCCAGCTCATATACCTCAGGGGTGGGGAGGTGGAGAGGATAGGGGGTGTGGAAATTAGGCTCCGCTTTTTATAAGGGGAAGTGTCAAGTTGGTGAACATATTTTATTTTATTATTTATTTATTTATTTTTAAAGATTTTATTTATTTATTTGACAGAGATAGAGACAGCCAGCGACAGAGGGAACACAAGCAGGGGGAGTGGGAGAGGAAGAAGCAGGCTCATAGAGGAGGAGCCTGACGCGAGGGTCGATCCAACAACATCGGGATCACGCCCTGAGCCGAAGGCAGACGCCCAACCTCTGTGCCACCCAGGCGCCCCTTGTGAACATATTTTAAAACCACCACAACCAATAAGCATATCTGAATAAACAGCCACATGTATTTGATATAGTCAAGTTATCTCAAAGCATTATGTACCCATTATTGAAGGCTTAACTGTGAATCTTTTTATCTCTGTATAACAGGAGCTCTAGCTTGAATCTAAGAGGCATTTGAAATTATCTGGGAATCATTGGCAGGTTTTTGAAGATTGAGGTTTTCCTGGAAATTGGCTCATCCTAGGAAAGAGAGAAACAGGGAGCAAGGCTGTGGCCCTGTAAGAAAGACTTGGTCCTCAAAGAGGAGCAATGTTAAGTAAAACCTTGTATTGATCATTTCTAGCATCTCAGCCTCACTGAAGACTAGTGGAGAGAAATAACAAGGAGTGCTTCTTCCTTTCAAAATTCTGTAAGAAATTGTGAAACAATCAGCAATCTAAAAGAACAGAACACAAAACAGAAAATGAGAACCACACAACCTTGATACCATGAAGGTCTTGATGAAGGTGCACAACAGTGCAACAACGATGCCGAGAGGTGGGAGCCCTCTGCAACGCCCCAAATGTAGTGGTTTCAGCCAGTTAGAGAAAGCTCGGGTGCAGGTACACGCATATTCATAGCAGCACTATTCGCAGTGGCCCGAAGGGGAAGCAGCCTTCATCGCTTCAGGCTGCTATAACAAAATCCCACAAACCAGGTAGCTTATAAATAGCAGAATTTCATTTCTCATAGCCCCAGAGGCTGCCAAGTTCAAAACGAAGGCACTGGCCTGGTTGTATTTGGGTGAGGGCCCTCTTCCTCATTCATTCCCAGCACCTGCTCTCCGCGCCCTCACATGGTAGAAAGGGCAAGGGATCTCTCGGGATCCTCTTTTGTAAGGCATGAATCCATTCATGATGGTTTCATCCTTGTGAACTAGACATCACCCAAAGGCCCCAACTACTAATACGACCACATTGGGTATTAGTGTTTCAACATATGACTGCGGGCAGGGGCACAAGCATTCATTCCATAGCACAACCCAAGTGTCCACCGATGAATGAATGGATAAATTGAGGTCCATATGTATAATGGAATATTGTTTGACCATACAAAGGAATTGAGTACTGACCCATGCTACAATATGGATGTACCTTAAAATCACTATGCCAGGGTGAGAGAAGCCAGATACAAGAGGTCACATAGTGTATTCCATTTATATAAAAATATCCAAAGTAGGTAAATCCCTGGAGAGACAGAACATATATTGATGGTTGCCGGGGGCTTGGGGAGGAAGAATAGGGAGCAACTGCTTAATAGGTATGGGGTTTCCTTTTGGGATGATGGAAATATTTTGGAACTAGATGTGAATGGTGGTTGCAAAACATGGTGGATGTAGTGAATGTTCGATTTTAAAACAGTTAATTTTATGCAGAATGAATTTCACCTCCATAAAAACATTATTTTAATTTAAAAAAAAGAAGCCTTGTGTGTGAGCACACGTTTAGAGCATCTAGAACTACCAAAATCCCTAGAGGGGAACAGGAAATCTTTCAGGGCTTGACGCCCAGCATTATGTATGCATGCAGGTAACCCAGTGAAACTAGCGGTGTAGCTACTATGTACTCGTACCCGCTTGAAAGCCTGGGTGAGTTTAGGTTAGAAGCCGAAGGCACCGAGAACTGTGTCCTACTACAAGCTGTCCAGGCTTGGTAGTTCGTGGCACAGAAGCTCAGTTTGCCCAGGCTGCATTGACTTTTGAAAGACATCTGTCAGGTAGAGGCAGGCTTGTGTCTTGGAATCATGAAAGAGTCCCTCTTCCCTTTGGCTTAATTCAAGAAAAGATTCAATCTACTAATATAGGAACTCCAAAAAAGGGGAGACTTTTAAATTTAGTGACGTTAAAGGAATGAGCCCATTCCTTAATAGCAGCTCTTCTCCATCAGCCTGCCCACCGCTTTCATTTCCCTGATGTATTCCCAAGAGTGTCTGGCGAGCACAGAAAACAACTTCCCTAAGTTATCCCTAACCAAGTGAGAGAGTGTTTTCGAGGAAGTGATTCTTTTGAAGGAGAATCGCTTCTGTGGCTAGAGTTACATCCCTGAGAAATCTTAAGATGGCTCTGGGACCTTTGCTTTGGCCAAGACTTCAAGGACCTGGTTTTGCTCCTGGAGTTCACAAAAGGACAAGTTAATAAGTGAAGTTTATTCGTGATGTTATAATTTTTAAATATTTAAATGTGCCTTGTTATGCATAGGACATTNGGGGGGTTCGGGGGGAGGGACAGAAGAAGATGGAGAAGCAGACTCTCCGCTGAGCACAGAGCCTACTCGCCTACTGGATCCCAGGACCCAGAGATCATGACAGGAGCCGAAGGCAGATGCTTGACCAACTGAGCCACCCAGGTGCCCCATGTATAGGACATTCTTTAGAAAGTGTTGCAATACAGGTTTTGTACAAATGTGTGTATGTATATATTTGTACTTATTAAATATTTTGTACCATGAGTTTATGACATTGTAATTCCTAGTAACTCTGAAGAACAAAATATAGAACTCTAACTCAAAACATAGTATAATTTGGGGCGCCTGGGTGGTTCAATCCTTTAAGCGGCTGCCTTCAGCTCCCTCCTCAGCAGGGAGTCTGCTTCTCCCTCTCTCTTTGCCCCTCCCTCTGCTTGTGCTCTTGCTGCCTCTCTCTTTCAAATAAATAAATGAAATCTTAAAAAAAAAACCACTATAATTCTGCAAAGGTGTTATTTCCTATCACAGGCCCTCATAGGGCAATTGATCAAAAAGTGTTTATGGATGCTCTCTTGTATGACCATTGCTAGACAACATGAGGATATATCCATCAACTCCACAAATATTTATTGAGTGCCTACTGTGTTCCATCCTCTTTTCAAGATACTGGACCATCTAAGAATGACCTTAAGCTCAAGTCACCTAGAGCTATAGCAATAAACAAAACAAATAAGGCCCTTATATTCTGAAGCATATTTTCTAGAGGGGAGAGGTAGAACAGTAAATAAGCAAACAAATACATAAATGCGTTCATAGGGATTGTGATAAATGCTCTGAAGGAAGTACACATGGAGATGTGTTAGAAGTAGGAGAGGCTGGTTTCCAATAGATATGTCAGGGAAGGGAGTCTCTACGCAGGTGACTTTGGTTCCAAAGACAGACCGAGCCAGTAATGGAGAACTGTGGGCTGGGGGGAAAGCAACCCCATGGAGGACACAACAGGTGGGTTTAAGAAAGAAGACCAGGTGTTCCTAAGCCTTGGTGGACAAGAAAAGGTATGAGATGGGAATGGAGAGGCAGCTGGTAGCCAATGTGTGGGGTCCTGGGCTCGTGGTAAAGTTAAGATTCCCTTCTTAGGCAATGATAAGCAAGGAAGTGACAACATTCTGGGTGATGTCAAAAAAGAAATTGCTCTGGCTGCTATAGGAAGGGTGAATGGGGGTGGGGAAAGAGCAAATGGAGAGATCAGAAGGTCACTGAGGGAGTCCTGAGAGAGATGATGGTGTCTCAGGCCTGATGAAAAGTCATGAAAATGTAGATAAATGGACAGCCTTGAGATAGATTTTGAATAGAACTTGCTGAAGAATTGGATGTGGTACTGACATGAAGAGTATTAAATATTGTCCCAACAGCACAATCTGCCTATCTTTAGTGCCTCAAAGGGTACCTGGAACATGCACATATTTGTTGAGTGATTAAAACTGGCTGAGCGAGCAGAAAAATAGGAACTAAACAAGAAATACGGAACAGTCATTTCAAATCCTATCCTGTGATATCTATGATAGCCACTCGAAAATACCAAAGATAAAACCTGTGGTCAACTATTCCAGGCATGAAATGAGATAAATAGAGGTGCCTTTGTGGCTCAGTCAGTTAAGCATCTGCCTTCAGCTCAGGTCATGATCCCAGGGTCCTGGGATAGAGTCTCCTGTTGGGGGGTCCCTGCTCAACGGGGGTCAGGGGAGATCTGCCTCTCCCTCCCTCAGTCCTCCCCTTGCTCATGCATGCATGCTCTCTCTCTCAAAAATAAATAAAATTAAAAAAAAAAAGAAAGAAGAAAAAGAAAAAAATGGGATTAATAGGTAACAAAGCAGAGTGCAGCTCCAGGCTGGGAAATGGGAGGAGTCAACTAACGATAGTGGATAGCAACCAGAAAACTGTGTCACAGGAGGTGGGGCAATGTAAATCCTGTTGAAAAGACCCTGAATTTGGCTCCTAAAAGACGCATTTAAATCTTAGGTCTCTCTCTCTCTCTCTTTTTTTTAATTGGCGAATGATTGTGTATGTGGCTATTGTTAGGTTAGATTTTAAAAGCTGAACCCTGTAAAACCTAGAATACCTAGAGTACTGGTTCGCCTTCCAAAGTCCTCTGTGTTGTGCTTTCAAGGATTTTGAACTGCAGTTCAATTAAGATATAAAAAAGGTGCTTGAAATTCAGGAAGGTGTGGGTGGTGAGCAAACCAGGCAGCCAAAGCTGTCGGAAAATCCTCATCTTAGAGTGACCTTCACTTCAGCTTCTCTCCCTGCCAGGAGTATGCATCGTGAATGTCTCCTTGGCGCAGCTGTTATCACTGAAACAGTATGATTTTCGAGGTCACTAAGTATGAGAAGGACACACCAAAGAGGAAAATTGGAAAAATGTAGTCAGAGCACACTAGATTTAGCATTAATGTCTTAGCAAATGTTAAGATCTTTTTTCCCCGATAGACTTTATGTTTTTAAAGCAGTTCTAGGTTCACAGCAAAACTGAGTGGGAGGTGTAGAGTTTCCATATACGCCTTTCCCCTACCCTCTAGCAGCATCCTGCATCAGATTAAGGTAGCATTTCAAATGTGGTGATTTTACATAGACAAGCCATTTCTCTGTGCCTCTCCCATCTGATAAAAATAAACAAAAGGTTCTTTGCAACTGCGCATCTGCTGCAGCTAAAAGGGAGTCTCTGGTACTTTAGATGATCGACCCTTCGGTTTCCTGACAGACCAAGTTGACCCCCCCTCCCACTACCCCCCCAGCCAAGGGCATGAACACCTGCCCCTCAGTGCATTCCACACAGAGAGATGTCCGCTGCCTTCATCCCACCACCTTCTCTGCCAACCTTAAACTGTCAATGGTCTTCTCTTTTAAATAAATGAAATGAATAAATCCGAAACTACAGATGGTCCCCAACTTAAAATAGTTGGATTTTTTGTACGTCAATTTTTTAGTTTTTCTTATGCTGATGCATAAGTGATATGCATTCCGCTGAAACTGTACTTCGGAGTTTGGATTTGGATGTTTTCCCAGGTGAGTGATAGGCGGTAGGATCTTCTCTTGTGATGCTGGGCAGTTGGCTGCAGCTCCCAGCCCGCCATACAATCGCAGGAGCAAATAACCCATACACTTAAAATCACCCTGTACCCATATAGCCATTCTGGTTTTCACTTTCAGTCAATCAATTCCATAAGAAAGTCAGCAGTTCATTATAAAATAGGCTTTATGTTAGATGATATCGTCCACCTGGGGGCTCAATAAGTGTTCTGAGCACATTCAAGGTAGGCAAGCCTAAGCTACGATGTTTGGTAGGCTAGCTGTATTAAATGCATTTTCGACTTACTGTAGTCTCAATTTATGATGGGCTTATCACTCTATAACTCCATCATAAGTTCAGGAAGATCTGTACTTTCGTACTGTGGTATATTTGCCTGTCTGTATTTTATAATGGGTCAACTAGGGCTTTGAACTTTAAATCCAATGTATTTTCATCATAAAGATTACATGGAGCCAACCCAACCCTTCCTTGTTCAATCCCCGGGCAAATCTGTAGTGGAGACAATTGAGTACAAACATAATAGGGATACTGAGCAAATTAACACAAATCTAGTGCTTTAATTCATTAGCTTGCCTTTTATCACATACTTATTCTGTGCCAGATATGGTGCTTGCCACACAATAGTAAGTTAATCAGAAATGGCCCTTCTCCCTGAGGAGCTCAGTCTAATGTGGTGGTTCTCAATAAGCTGATTTTATCCCTGCAAAGGACATTTGGCCAACCTCTGGAGATATTTTTCGGTTGTCCAATGGGAGAGGTGCTCCTGGTATCTAGTGGGTAGAGACAAATAATGTTGCTAAACACCTTTAATACTTAGGATACTCCCTTAAAAAAGAATGTCAATAGTGCCAACAAGAGTCCTATCCCAAAATGTCAACAGTGCTGCGGTTGAGATTCTTCGGTATAATGAATGGAATCATGTTACTCACAGATTTACTGAAGAGTAAACTCAATTTTCCGTGGAGGATCCCCCCTACTGGGACGCCTTGCTTAGAATGAAGTGTTTTGAGTTAATATAGGCATCCCAAACCTGCAAACAGAAATAGATCCAGGCCACACCAGAAGAACACACAGGACACACAGCCTGTTTTGCTTCCTGTGATCTTTTCAGGTTCTAGTACAACGATGCTTACCTAAGGACCAAGGTAGAATTACATGAAGGGTCTGTAAAAGCTTTGGTGACAGGCTACCCTCCTACTTCACGTCCAGGAGAGAAATGCCTGGCCCAACTCAGAGACACAGAGGCTTACTGCGATCCTACGCTGTCTCTCTCTCTCTCTTTCCTTCTTCCTTTTCTTCCTTCTTTTTTTCCTTCCTCCCTTCCTTAAATTCCTCCAGCTCTTACATGTATCTTATTTCACATTTGACTATACATAGCTTTGAAGCTATGGTCTTGGCATTTTATGACTAGAAATATTGTCTTCTCAAGAAACGACATAATAGGAAATTTCTTCTCTACTTCTTTTTTGTCTTCCCCTGGCCTAATACAATGGTAACCATTTAACAGATGCCTAGTGACTTAAATAAGGGAAGGAAAGACCCATATCTTAACATAAAGGTTCTGACTGTACAGGTAGGAAAAGAGGGAGAACATCAAATATGTCATAAGATGACAACTGAAAATGACATATTTGATGATTGCACAACTAAATACAGTGCAATGAATCAGAAGAAAGAAATGCTAGAAAGGCTATTCCCAGGACACCCAGTACAATTTGACTGTACAGTGGACTGTACATTAGATGGTAATGGGTATCAAAGTTAAATTTACTGAATTTGATCATTGTTCTGTCGTTATATAAGAGAGTATCAGGAAATACACCAGAAAAAGGTAAAGGGTTATGATATCAGGAATTTACACTTAAATGGTTCCGCAGCACAAAAAGTAGTAATAATAAGAAATGTGTGTGTGCGTTTATATGAACATATACATATAAAGAAATGGTGATAAATCAAATATGACAGAATGCCAACACTTAGAGATTTGAGAGGAAGAGTGTATGAGAGTTCATTGTGCAATTCTTTTTTTTTTTTTTTAAGATTTTATTTATTTATTTATTTGACAGAGAGACAGACAGCCAGGGAGAGAGGGAACAGAAACAGAGGGAGTGGGAAAGAAAGAAGTAGGCTCCCAGCAGAGCAGGGAGCCAGATGTGGGGCTCGATCCCAGAACCCTGGGATCACACCCCAAGCCTAAGACAGACGCTAATGACTGAGCTACCCAGGAGCCCCTCATTGTACAATTCTTGGCAATGTTCTAAAAGTTTAAAGTTTTCAAAATAAAGAATTTAAAAATTACACATATATAAAATATTGGAAGGTAATTTAGCATACACTTGGCAGTTGCTTAAAAGCATCCAGCAAAGGAGAGTGAAAGACAGTTTCCTCAAATGGAAATTACACCTTTGCCATCTGTCATAAGCATGATTTACTTATGAAGCTATATAGCAAGTTTCATGTGTGAGATGGAGTTAAGCCAGTTTAGGAAGTGTTGTGCTTTTCTTATTATGCAACATATGCCAAAGCTACATTTGGATGAAAGCCTGTAAAACTTGGATGGAGAGATTCTCCAGCTCCCTGTTCGAGCTGAAGGGGCAGCATCCAATTGCTTATTTCTACACAGTCAAGAAAAAATTTACATTCTCACTCCCCCTTGAACTTCTCAAGTGGTAGATCAATGGTCAAGGTAAAAGTCAGAGGCCTTAGGGGGAAATGCCTAATTCTTTTTCTTCCATCCCTTATTTCAAGCCCTGAAAATGTTCTGAGCTTCAGTTCAGGGCCAGTTCTTGTAGACTACTGGTTAATTTTTTTTTCTGCCATGGCACTCCTAAATGTGTGCTTTCAAATTTTCTATACCCCAATGCCTGAAATCCTATGGTGATTTAGAACAATTTTATTACATTCTATGATGATTTAGGACAAAGCTATTACATACACTTATCATCTCACCACAGTGAAGAAGTAAACTACTCATCATCCCCATCACCCCAATTTGGAGCATCATTGATTGTTTGATTCATTGGATCATTCAACAAATATTTAATAAGTACCAAACCTCCTCCTCTCCCAGTCTTTCACCATCTCAGTAAATGGGCATATCATTCACCCTGGGGTTGGGGAGTGTTAGCCTTTATTCACCTCTTTTCTCACACCCAAGTACATCAACAAGTTCTGCCAGCTCCACCTTCAAAATATGTCTAGGCACTTTTCACAACCTCCACCCCCACACCCTAGTCCAAACCACCATCACCTCTCACTTTGACTACCGAAAGTACTTCCTATAGATCGACATCCACACTTGCCCCATACAACCTTTTTCTCTAAGCTGCATTTAGAATGATCTTCTAAAAATGTAAATCAAATTATATCATTCCCATTCTCAAAACCATCTACAGTTTTCATTGCACTGAATAATCCAAAATTCTTACGGAACCTACAAGGCCCTAGATACAGGGGCCCCTACCCACCTCTCCTGCCATTTATCCCCTAGCTCACGAGGTTTCAGCCACACCACCTTCTTGCACTCAGTCCCTCCACCATCCTTAGCCCTTCCTGCCTTGGAGCTTTTGCGCCTGCCATTCCCTTCCCCTGGAACACGAGTCCTGAAATGTTCTAAGTCATCTCCTCAGAAACATTTCCCCTCAATCCATGTCCTCCCATCACTGCACGCATACACACTCCCATCACTTTCCATTTTCCTACCAAATACTTTTCTTCATAGCACTTAGCACTTGACACTAACTGAAAATGCAGTAGGATGTGTTTCCTATCAGATTATCAGCCCCATGAGTGCAGGAACTTTTTCTGTCTGGTTCACTGCTGCATCCCCAGCATCTAGATCGGTGTCTAAAATATGAAAAGAGCTCAATGAGTATTAACTAATGGCATGCATGACAAATGCTCTCTGACAAGTTTTCCTAAAGAAGCTCCAGAGCAGCTAGCCTACAGTTAATGTTGTTAGAGTCATTGTCATTGTCCTCCACTTTTCAGAGCTCTTGCCGTTACTGTTCCCTTGTCCTCCTAGGAGCTCTTAAAAACCAGGACTATGAGAGGATAAAGAAAGAGATTAACAGTTTGGAGGAGATCAACTCACTTTTCAAGTGTGGCATAACACATGGGTGTAGTGTAGGCGTGAACATGTGGGATCATCTGAGATGACAGGAAAGGCAAGTATGACAAAACAATACCTCCTCTACTGGGCTAGCACATAGCCTGAAATTCTGCTGTAAAGAATTAGATTATTAAGTCATCTACAATAGGATGTTGGTTCTTCTTCAATTATTCAGACCATTGATAAGTTTTCAATGAAGGGTACTCTTCTCCATCCTCACTCAGTGCCTCCCACGTGACTTGCAACATTAACTGTGTATATATTCAATAAATATTTGTTAAACAAATGAATTGACTCTCCTCTTTGAGTTTACTACCTCATTTTCCTTGCCATTCACTTAAGTCTCTATTCTACATACTCTATTACCACTTCAAAGTCTGATAGTTCTTTTCCTATTTTAACCATACACCTAGATTTTTTCCGGAAATAAATATGCTAGCTGCTAGTTAACAGCGAAGATCTTGGCAGCTGAGATGAAGAGCACAAATGCTTTTCTGAAATCTGAGCTCTTCCACCTAGCATTCAAACTTGCCAGGAGACTGATTCTGGCCTCCGTCTTCCAAATGTATCTGCCCAACTTCCCAGCCTGAGCCCTCTGTTGCAAGGTGACTAGTCTCCCCACTGTCCTCCAGGCCATTTTTACTTCTCATCTATAAACTTCTCCTATGTTCTTCCACCCCCCTTTCTACTTCAGCCCAGGGAAACGACAATCATCCTGTAGAGTTTGGACCAAGGAACAACTCCTTCGTAAATCCATCTAAGGGTTTGGATCAAGGAACAAGTCCTTCATAAATCCATCTCAGACCATGCTAAACTAATTAATCTCTCCATCCTCTGAAATCCCATAGCAGTAAGTATTAGTGTCGCTGGTTTGAACACATAATTACATATTATCCTGGATCGTAATCTAATTCTTCCTGCATTTATCTTGTCTCTCCAGCTTGACTGTATAAGCAGGGAATATATTTTTTATTTCTCATGTATTTCTTCTGCATTGAACACAGAGCACAGCTGGTTGCTTTTACACAATCCTAGAGCTCAGTTAGTACTTGTTGAATTGTCCTGAATAATGATTAAATATATTTGACTACAGGAGAGAGATACCATTTAAAAGGTTTGGGTAAAGCCAAAGATAGCAAGATGTTACATTAAGCGCCCTGGTTGCAATTCTGAAGAGAGGATGAAACTGAGATAAGACACAGCAGTGATCTTCCTCCCTTATTCTTTATGAAGTCAGCCCTCACCAAATATGGCTTGGCTTTTTGGCTTTCCCTCTGAGATACAGTGAAAATAATCTCACCATCATATATAAAAATTTGAGTTTTTAAAACACATTTTATACATAATTTGTCCTGGTCACAAAATTATTAATCTTTCAACTAAAAAGAATATATTAAAATATATTAAAAATGAAGTTGACCCGCCATCCCTGTATCTATTATAAAATTAAGTGTTGAAAACCTGATTTCAAGTCTGAGGCACCCTGTCATACCAGAAGCAAGGAAGCCATTAAAGATCCATTAGTCATATCAAAAAGGTTCAGGGGCAACTTCACAAAGTTCCTACTAGCGAAAGATGGAATAATTTGAGCAACATCAAAATAGTAATTGCAATAGATTTTGAAATACCAAATATGTTTGAAATCTATAAGTTAATCTTTTAAAAAAATCCTATAACATTCGTTAGCTTTTGAACATGGTTAATGTCAACATTTTGAGAAACTAATAAATTTCTTTTTATAGAGATATTCTTTTTTTTTCTAAGATTTTATTTATTTATGTGACATAGAGACAGCCAGCGAGAGAGGGAACACAGCAGGGGAGTGGGAGAAGAAGAAGCAGGCTCCCAGCAGAGGAGCCGGATGTGGGACTCGATCCCGGAACGCCGGGATCACGCCCTGAGCCGAAGGCAGACGCTTATCGACTGCGCTACCCAGGCGCCCCTAGAGATATTCTGACTAATTAATAAGGAAAAAATAATAATGGGATATCACTTCGACAGATTGTTTTTTGGCCCAATTCTTCCCTCCTTCCAGTATCCACCCCCTTTTTTATGTAATTTTGCTATGCCCCCCCTCCCTATTGAGCCCCAGGTGTTACCAGAGTCAATTAGGACAACAGCCAAATTGAAAGCAACAGTTCAGGCTTATTCACTTACTGCAACAATGCAGGTAAGAGGCAAAAGAGCAAGCCACCAGCTCCCCTGTGTCCCCGTTTTCCCCATGGAAAAACACGAGACTAGGGTCAGGTGGATGCCCTGCAGATGGGGACAATCAAGGAGCCCTGAACAAAAGGCTCCTGCCTTTTTTGTAGGCTCAGAGGCTGGGAGGAAGGAGAGAGGGAAGGGCTCAGAGTACAAAAGTACTGAGTCCAAGTGGAGAAAAATGCCTCAGCCAAGGTCCTGATGAGGGTCTTGGAGGTTATACCTGGGAAGGGCCACACCTGAGGTTCCCAGTAAAGCGAAGTCTGAATGGAGCCATCAGGGCTGAGAATGCAGCCAGGTATGAGAACGTGGCTGGTGGGGTGGAAGGGACCCAAGTCCCTCTCTACCCCTCCAGTGACTCTAATGTGCCTTGTACCCATCTGGCATGGGAAAGCAGCTTCTCCCCGAGGCCTGTGGGGCAAAGCCTTGCAACTGCCTATGGCCAGACCTGAAAGGTCACATGTGGGGTTGTGTCCTGTGGCCTAACTCTTCACTCCCATTGCAGTCAGAACTATCTTGCCACCTGCTGAGTTTGGATCTGGCCATATGACTTGCTTTGGCAAACGAAAGAAGGTGAAATTGATGGGAAATAAGCTAAATAACTACTTCCCTATTGCATGCCCCTGAGATTCTCTGATCTTTTCTAACGTAGTAATAGCCGATACAGTCTCCATTTCACAACCCTGAATTCATGAATGGATCTGGGCAACGACTGTCAGTGGCTGCTAGCATCAGAAAACAAGAGACAGCCTGATAGGATGTGCCCCCTGACAGAAGTGTATCCCACCACCTCTGAAACAGCATGGCCACAAATCAAACCTGAAATTGATGAAGTCTCTATATCTACAGCACAGGTGATAGGAGAACGTATGAAATAATGCCAAACCCCACATTGTGGGAAACTGAGGACAAATAATCCACTTTCTTAAACAAATAATTTGAAAGGGAAAAAAAGGAAGAGGAAACCAATAGATTGAAAGAGATTTAGAGATACAAAAATCAGTCTCCATATATTATTTAGATCTTGGTTAAAACAAAATGTTGAAAAAAACATGAGACAGTAAAGATGATTGGTGATTTGAACACTGGATATTTGGCATCTTAAGGAATTATTGTTAATTATTTTGGCGCTGATAATGGTTGTGTAATTGTTCCACTGTACCTCCTGCAGTGTCATAAATAGCCCCGAACTTAGTGGCTTAACACAACAAACATTTTATTAAATCTTACAATGCTGAGGGCTAGGAATTTGAGCAAGTTTCAGTTGTGGGAATATTCTGTCCACGGGTCGTCACTCAGTGGCATTTGGTTAGCAGATGGGCAAGTTGAGAATGTCCAAGATGATTTATTTATTTGTTTAGAGACAACTTTATTTACAGGAGGCTGGGCTCAGCTGAGACTTCAGACCAGCCGTTTCAAGGTTGTCAGACTTGACGTGGCTGCTCAGAGCTCTCAGAGAATGTGTCCCAAGAGATCCAGAGGGAAGCTTCAAGGCTTATTAAGACCCAACCTTGGAAATACCAGAGTTACTTCTGCCACATTCTACTGGTCAAGCAAGTTACTATGGTCAGCCCACATTCAAGGTAAAGGGAATTAGGTTCCATCTCGCAGGGGAAGGTATGGACAAAAATGCGAGACCATCTAGTAATCTACGGAGGATAAGCGTATAGATGAAACAGGGTAAGCCATGAATTTATCATTAGTCGAACTGGATGATAAGGATGTGTGGGTTTTCCTGTAGTATTCTATTATTTCTATTTTCAATTATTCTGTTTGAAATTATCTATAAAAATAGGGTTCAGTTTCCTTTTACCTGGAAGCTATGTGATATGAAAGAAAAGACCACTGTAAATACCTCTGGCGGTATGTATTTGGTATACCTTCACTGATTTTAAATACTGAGAGAGCCTAAATAAATTTCTAGTATGGACAGGAACTCAGGGATTTGGAATTTGAAAGAGAAACTTTCATTTATTCAGATTACTAGTGTACAATAGTATACATGGTATGAATTTGCAGATGTCTTATATTTGAAATATTATCAATAATTTTTGTGGTCTGTGAAGTGCTTCCAATACCTAGTACAGTACAAACTTCAATTGGGTGCATTCATGTGGTTTTCAAAATTTATGTTTAAATAGTTACAGTGGTAAAATCCAGGGAAACAATCAACTATTTTTTCAGTTAAAAATTATCATGGTTTTAACAACCACATTTTCCCTTTAGACCTAATACGATCACTGAATTCTTTTTCTTCCTTTCAGATCTGTCACAAAGTCTCTTATGCAAGCACAATTCAAGTGAACTGATGAAAACAAGAACTATAAGATATCTGAATGTATAAAGAGTACAGTCTTTTCAGTTTCCCTAAACTCCATGTAACCACTTATTGTCATATTCATTAGGTCTATTATTGAACAATCTGTAACTCTTAATAACCTTATTCTTGTTGATCCCTCCTCATGCACAAAAATATGGAGGAGGGGCCACAAACACATTACGAACTGTATGACCAAATGTCCATAACCACCAGGTTGGGTTTGTGTCTTATAGATGATCTGAAATCCACCCAGTACCTGTACCACAGGCTTTGATGCCAAGGCTTATTGCTACGCTACAGTGAAAGGGGGTCCTAAATACCAGGAAGTAGGATTCCAGCCTTATTTGACAAACAGGCAGTGATTTAGAGAAGAACAGCATGAAGGGAAGGCAGATGACTTTGAGAGGCTCCGTGTTTGTACACACAACTTCCCTCCCCTTCCCAACACCACCACAGCTCTTCATGGAAGATTCTCCTTTCCACAATGCTCCCCCATGATGCTGAAGTGGAAAAACTAGAGAATAAATTAGAACTCATAGCCATGTGACCGTGGGGCAGACATTTATTATTTCTGTGCCTCAGTTTCATATCTATATAATAAAGGTCTCACCTACCACACAGGACGGTTAGGACCATCAATTTATATAATGTTCACTGAAACAACTTTAAGTCTTATAGCTCTGTATAAGCATATTACTAAAAGGAGCATTCTATATACATTAAAATATTTTGATTAGAGGAAATACGGAGCTACTTTATTCAAAAAGGACTCTTCATTTTCAATCCCTTCAGCATTCTCCACAATTTTTCTTTAGAAAATCAGATGCCATGATTTCTAAAAATAGGAAAAATATTTTTAATTACATGGACATGGAAGTGACTACTGGTCACTTACTCAGTAAGTACCCTCTTCTTCCATTCCATTAAAACCAAGATGTTGTTCACTGTATCCAGCTAATAGACAGTATTTCCTGTCCCATGTTACAGTTAGTTATAATCTTGTGACTATGTCCAAGATTGTGATAGCTTATTTAGAGATTGGAAAGTAAACACCAAAACAATCAGAAAAAAGAGTAGAATCACCACATTTTCCTCTCACCTCTGTGTCTCTCTGTGAGGCTTATTTTTCTGCATAGATAATAAATATTTTCCAAAGTGCTCTCAGCAAAGCCATCAAATATGGAGAAACCTGAAGGGCTCATTCATATTAAAGTGTTAATGACTCACAGTGACTTAATATATTTAATGGTTGAATTTAATATAATCCCCCAATCAAAAGGCCAAGAGAATTCAATCTTCATATACCATGATGAAAATCTATGATGTCTAAAATTGATAAATGAGAAATAGCAGTATGAACTGTAACAAACAAAAGAAACAACTAAAAGTTTACAAGCACAAGATAAAGAGTGTGGCAGGAGGACAGGGTCCTATTGTTTTTCTTAAGAGAGCGATCATTTCTCTGCTTTTCTAACTTTTAAGACTTGCTTCTTCTGCTACTACTCGAAGAGTCCTGTACACATAGTAAATTGATTTTTAAAATGTTTTTTGATCAGTTATTGTTCCAGAGTAATATCATCCGATATTTCCAGTGCTTTCATTTTATCTCACATATGTCCAAGCCCTACTATTTATTAATGCAATTCACAAATATCATAAAAAATGCATATATATTTTTTTTAAAGATTTTATTTATTTATTTGACAGAGATAGAGACAGCCAGCGAGAGAGGGAACACAAGCAGGGGGGAGCGGGAGAGGAAGAAGCAGGCTCATAGCAGAGGAGCCTGATGTGGGGCTTGCCCACAACGCCGGGATCACGCCCTGAGCCGAAGGCAGACGCTTAACCGCTATGCCACCCAGGCGCCCCAAAAAATGCATATATTAATTCAAAACACCTTCATTTTATACAAGGATGTGCCTGTTTCTATGTTGCTATCCTGAACTTGCCCTCTAGGAGAGAAGTTGGGCACCCTGTGTAACAAGAGCCCAAATACTCTAAATACTTGCCAGGCTCCTGGTTCCTTCACGGCACAGTGACTCTGAGTGGGTCCCTGAGTATATCCTGACTTGCACTGTATCATGTGACTATAGCTGAAAGGAAACCAAGATTGGTTTGCTGAATAAAAGCAACCAGTTTATCGGTTGAAGTGGCCTTGCCCCCAAATCAGTCCAACTAACACTTCCATATTGGAGGTCAACTAACAGAAGCAAATGGGTTTTCTCTTAGGAAAATATGAATGCAAAAGAAAGAGCAGTTGAAATGAGTGAAAAGAGAGAACAGTTGAAAAGGAGGCCTAGTAGAGGGAGACACATTCAGAGAGAAAAGGCTTGAGTTAACAGCTCTCAAGCGACTCTTTCCAATGCAAGTCAGTAGTCAGTGCTAGTGAGTCCAGCCAGATCAACCTCAATAAACTTCATCAGGGCAACCACGGAAAATATGTCATGGAGGGGTGCCTGGGTGGTTCAGTCGGTTAAGCATCCAACTCTTTGATTTCAGATCAGGTCATGATCTCATGGTCATGAGATTCAGCCCCAAATCAGGCTCTGTGCTGGGCACGGAGACTGCTTAGGATTCTCTCTCTCCTCTCTGCCCTCACTATTTCCCACTCCCTATCCCCTACAGGAACATGTGAACATACTAGAAAGAGAAGAAAAGAAAAGAAAAGAAAAGAAAAGAAAAGAAAAGAAAAGAAAAGAAAAGAAAAGAAAAGAAAAGAAAGAGAAAGAGAGAGGAGGAGGGAGGGAGAAAGGAAGGAAGGAAGGAAGGAAAGAAGGAAGGGAGGGAGGGAGGAAGAAAATATCTCCTGGAGTATGCAATGACCCATGAATCAGCCACTACCTTTTCAGCAGCCCTTGCCAGGATCCACCTGAGCCTCCATGGTCACTGGCCAGCTACAGACAATGCAGGTGTAGCTGCAGCAAGGTATGCTGCAGGTCTGGATGCTCCAATCCACGGACCCAAGAATGTCCTTCTAGAATGAGTGTGGCCATCAGGCGAGACGTGTTGGCAAGGATGGCGTTATGTGCAACAGGGTTCTGCATCTGTTTCAGGTTGTTGTCTTCAGGGAGATGCCTACAGTGCTTGCAGCTAGAAGCCCAAGCTGGAGAGACTCAGTTGTTACAAGAAAGGAAGGCAGCCTGGCTTTCTCACTGTGGCCATGCAGACAAGCAGGAGGGCTATTCTTGTGGGAACCTAGCCACATTCAAAATGTCTGTGCCAATGGGATATTTTTAAAAGTAAGCCAAGAACTTTATCTTAGCCCCACCCGATGAACATTAACAGTGATGGAATTAAGTAAAATAGATTGGCTATATGTTATTAAGTGACTATCAGTGCACAAAATGAGGTGTCTAAGAAATACTACATTTCTTTAAATCAACTTATCACTATGAGCCTCTCTTCTGCCAAACTAGTGAGAAATTCAACTTGAATTCAACTTTGGGCACCTATATCCCAAGGAGAGTTGTGCAAATATCCTGGGGCTGACCTAGAGCCATACTAGTTACTGTTGATTCACCCACCTCACAAACCACACTCATGTCCTGTGGCTCTCCTGCTTCAATCTTTTCCACCCAAGAGCCACAAAGCCATTCCCAAGCTCCCCCAGTGGCACTGAGAGCAAGGCCAGGGTGCCTACATCCCAGGACTGTGACTCAGGACATTTTCTCCAGCCTTAGATCTTCTCAAAGCAAAATTTCCTCCTCTTCTCCTCAAAGAAACCTACCAGAAGTCCTTCAAAGCTCAGCCATAGAAGTTAGATTTCTATCAACCCTACAGGATCCCTTGGCCTTTGGCTGTTTCTGCTTTCAGACCAGTCATAAGCCCTGAGGCAAAGAACTGCAAAGCCTGATGAAAATAAGGGAGGAAGAGAAAATGTTACAAGAACAAACAGAATTTAGTAATTCAATAAATTATCTTGCCACCTTCTAGTGGCTTTCCCTGTTACCCAGTGAACAACTGGAAGATCCTACTTTGGCCTATAGAGTCCGACATGACTTCCAGCTGCTCCTAGGACCCTGTCTCTTCCTTTGCACCCCTCATAATTCCAGTGTACTTTCTCATGTTCCCTGAACTTGCCAACCTCTCTCCTTACCAGAGCCTTGTGGTAGCTGGCCTCCAGGATTATCTCCAGTGACTCCCTTCTCATGGTATTCATACTCTTATACAGCCCCCTCCTACCCTGAATAGCGTTCATCTATGAAACAATTGGATATTGCAGAGATGGTGATCTGTGACTATGTCATGCAAGACATGTAGATTCCACCTTGCCCTATCTCAGACCATTTGCTCTGGGAGAAGCCAGCCAGCCAGTCACCATGTCATGAGGATGCTTAAGCAGCCCACGGAGAGGTCCATATGGGGAGATACCGAGACCTCCTGTCACCAACCAGCCTGTGAGTGAATCATTTTGGAATTGGGTCCTCCCACCCCGACAAACCTTCTTAGACTATAGCCCTGTCTAACATCATCTTGAGTGTCACCTCTTAAGAGACTCTGAACCAGAAACACTCATTCAAGTCATTTTCAAATTCTTGGCCCATAGGAACTGTGAGATAATAAATATTTAGTGTTTTTTAAAGCCAGTCAGTTTTGGGATAACTTGTTTTGCAGCATGAATGGCTAATACAGGGCTCGACATGCCTTTTGCTAGAACACTGTATCTCAAAATGCTCCCATGTTTCCTGCACTCCTTTGAATAGCTGCTCTAAGTTCTCCTTGTAATAAGGCCTTCGATCACCTGTGTAAAAGTAGCATCATCTCCCCACTATGACATCATGCTCAGGCCCCAGTTCCCTGCTTTATTTTCCTTAATGGACATTTTACATATGTGTTTGTTTGTTTACTATCTGTGTCCCCATGCTCAAATGCAGACTTCTTGTGAGCAGGGATTTGTTTTGTTCACTGCTGTTACCTCCAAAGCTGAGAATTGTGTCTGTTCCATAGTAGGCATTCAGTAAATATTTGTTGAAGGAAGGAAGGAAATTAAAAGTCAATGAAGGATCATCATGGAATCATGGGGTCAGGCCAAGGATATGAAACTCAACTTGTGCCTTGAAGACAATTGTCACAGATAGTCATTAGGGTGCTATGTGCCAGTTCTGGCCTAAGCAATGAAACCAAAGAGATGTTGCAGAACAGCTTACAGGATGATGAGGAGGGACTGAAAAGATAGAGAAGGTTGAATTTATGAGGAAAAGCCATAAGTGCCAAGCCAGGGAGTTCCAGGGATTCTTTCAGAATCACGAGCATGAAATGTGATCCTAAACAAATCATAAAACCAGTTTCAAAAATCAGAGAGTTCGATATAAAGCCAAGATTTGCACAGTATTAATGTGTTCTTCTTACACATTTATCTGCAGTGTATGATTACTTCTTAATAATCATTGAAAGTCTTTAAGCATTGAAAATGTAAAAGGCTATCCTAGCCCATGGAACACTCAAGACAAGTCCATATAGAAATTTCTGCTTTGGGGCGCCTGGGTGGCACAGCGGTTAAGCGTCTGCCTTCGGCTCAGGGCGTGATCCCGGCATTGTGGGATGGAGCCCCACCATCAAGCTCCTCTGCTATGAGCCTGCTTCTTCCTCTCCCACTCCCCCTGCTTGTGTTCCCTCTCTCGCTGGCTGTCTCTATCTCTGTCAAATAAATAAATAAATAAAATCTTTAAAAAAAAAGTTTCTGCTTTTGTGACCCCTGCTAAGCAGTTAAGGCCTAACCTTTGTAAAAGAATTCAGTCTAATACCTTTCAGAGCATGATAATGAATTAAAACCACAACAGCAGACAAGGATCTGAGTAGTGGTGGCTATTATCTGGAACGTATGTGGAGTGGGGCACTTCCGTGTATCAAGAGCCTCTTTTGTTTGAAGTTTCAGAAACAAAACTTTTTTTCCTTTTTGAGGAGAAAAGAGTCAGAGCGGTCAACCAAGGTAAGAAGATGAGATTTTTTTTTTAAATATCTCAACATATACTTTTAGGTAGGGCTTTTTTTTTTTTTTTTGGCCTCATCTATCCTTAAAATACATTAAATATTTTAGTACATTCTATCTCACCTCATTTCCATTTGTCTTTGTTTATCTTCCTTATTCTGACTGCTCTCTATCTATATTTACTGAGCTTGTGGTTCCTTGGCTGCTTAGCGTATTTGTTGAAGATTTGAAAGCAAAGTCTGACTTTCGCTCCATTGTTAATATTATAATTTTGGTTCCACATTTTCCGACTGTGCTCAACTCTTGCCTTTATCTCTTGTTTGGGCAGTAACCCTACTGAATGTTTCCTTATCAGAGCCTCCTTTGATTTCAAGGAAGCAAATCTTTCATTATCTCTTTCACATCTTCTATAAAACACTGTTGTTGCTCAAAAAATGGCAAATGTTAACAAAACATTCAATGAACAACATGGTCTTTAATGCATATATATTACTACTTGCCACAAAATAACTCAAAATCACACTTGGCACTTATGTAGCTTCTTCTCTTTGACAAACTGAAAGGTTTGAAGGAAGGTTAAGCTGTCTTTTCTCTGTCTACCGCAGTTCAACTCAGGTGGACAAATGGATAATCAGTGAAGCAACAGAATTGTTAGGGAAAGAGTCAATGTTTTGTCTCTTGAAATTGTACTTCATTCTTCCTAAATCTTCCTATGTTACCTTCCTATATACCATTCTATATACCGAGGCTAATATCTAGGGAGAGAAGGTATGGTGTTGCAAGTTCTATGAAAATTTTACTGGATCTCCTAAGAGGACATTTCTGAGTTTATTTAATGATTTAACTTTCATTTAATGGGAAAGGAGAAAAAATAAAAAGCCATTCATACATCTACAAGTTGACCTTAAATACACCATTGTTAAGCCATGGCTTGTCTTCTAGAAGAGGACAAAAGGAAACGCATCAGTGAAATCTAAGGCAGCCTACATAGTCATTCAATGAACCTGCAAATTTACCTGCCTGAGTGTTATTCTAAGCACTACAGCAGATACATGAACTGAATGGTGTCAAGTGAAAAGTCGTGCTCTGTGCATGATTCATTATTTGACTAGGCATTTAACATCTTTTCATTATCACATAAGTGTATTGTATTGAAAAACTAACAGTATAATACTGAATGGGAAGACCTTCTTAAAAATGATACAAAAAACCTATCACATATTTACAAATATGCAGGTAGAAAACCTTTAGAGAACTTAAATTGCCCTAATTAAATTTAAAAAATTTCAACCTCAGTGTATACATGGACCTGTCATTGCTAACGACTTGTAGTTGACCTCTTCTGTCAATATAGTAAATATTAGGTTTTTTATTCCAAGAACCTGCTGTATTGTTCTACCTAGGTTTATGCTTTTTGGCCCGTGACACTAATCTCTAACCACATTTTCCATATTCTCTTGCAATTAGGTTGACCGTGTGACTAAGTTCTAACTAATGAACTATGAAGTTGTATATTCATCATGCTTTCTCTTTTTCCTATATCCCCACCAGATGGATACAACAATGATGAGGCACTAGATAATTCCTAGCCATAAGATGGTGGAGCCTGAATCCCTAAATCAAGTCACAGAGGAAAGCCATCCCCACCAGGAACCCCTCATTGGACAACCACATGAGCAAAAAGGAAATTTCTATTATGTTAAACATTGTAATTTTAGATTTTTTTATTATAACTGCTAGTTACTCCAATATAGTCACCTAAGCTAAATAATATTCTACCTTACCAGAAGAAACATATACACATATATACACAAACACAAACAAATACACACAAATACACATGCACACTCTTCTTTCTTTATATTGCTAATGGGACTGTAAAATTTCACAACTGTTCTGGGACGCAGTTTGAAAGTATTTATCAAAACCCTTAATTATGTGCTACCTATTTATGCTTAATTATGTGATTACCTTTGGCCTATTTCTAGGAATTTGTCCTGAGTAAACAATCACCACTTGATATGTGCAAAGATTTAGCTCCAGTGACATTCAGAGTAGGATTTTTTTTATATTAGCAAAAAATTGGGGGAACAAGAATATTCACACTAGTGCATGATTTAAATAAATTGAAGCACTGTAGACAATGAATATTTGAGATAATTAAAATAGTGCTAATAACACAAGTGAAAACAGCAAGTGGCAATATAGCATATATAGCTTGGTCTCAATTTTTTTTCAGTTATTAAAAAAATATGTATCTGTGTGTGTGTGTGAGTGGGTGTGTGTGTCTGTGTATCAGAACAAAAAATTCCCAAAGGTACTGAAAGGAAATATACTAAAATATCACTAGTATTTATATCTAGATATTGGGATATGGTGATTTTAAAATTTTCTTTTATTCTGTATTTTCTAAATTTTCTTAAATGAAATATACATTTTTGTTTACATATATATATATATACACACACACACACACATAATTTTTTTTTAATTAATTAACCCCCATAGTACTCATGCAGTGATCCTGGCCTAACATCCATACATGCTATTACCATCCTAACGCCTATTTCATAACACTGAAAAATCATGCCCGTGTCCAAGAGACCAAAGGTCATCATGGCAAATGTATATTTTGTGTTTTTAATAACCCCCTATGATCTGCTTCTTTGTCCCTCCGTTCTCTATATTTTCTCTTATTTTATAATAATCCTTAACCACCAAAATTCTAAAATTGTCTGGTTTATTTAAGATTTGAACTCTTCAAATTCTAGCTTCTTCCAAATTGAACATGTCTTGAGAAAGTCACTGCACCTCTTGGGACTTTGTCTTCTCCCTTATTCAGTGAAAGAATTGGATCCCAGGGCCCTCTTCTATTTCAACATATAGCAACTCTGGGCTAGTCAGTTACCATACCAAACTGATCTTAAAATTCACTTAAGTGTCTTCTTCCTGCACCTCTGTTTCCTGACCTAAAATATACCTAGTTCCCAGACAAGGACTTCAAGAAATAGTCATATCTGTGCCTGGAGATTTTTTCCTTTTTTTTTTTTTCTTTGTCTCTTCTTCCCTCTCTCCCTCCTTTCCTTTCTTTCTCCTTATCTTTCTTTTTATAGTTACTAATATTGTCTTTATTAATGTTATTTCTAATTTTATTCTCCTCTTGCCTTCCCAACTCTTTATTAATGAGAAAGATGACAACTACCCAAATGTATTGATTACACTCCCATAATCGAACTTCACCAGGAGGATCTGTCAAGAGCAAATGTGGGAGAAAGAGTTTCCTTTTGATAAACTTCGGGAAAGTGAATCATTCAGGATGTCTGGTTGGTGAAACCAAATATGAGCAGGGGCTCATGTGGGACAGCCACTCATTGCCGTTGAAAGGGCCTCGGTTAACATGCCTTTGAGCCAACCAGAGAGCCCCACCAGCCCACGTGATTGGGTCTGGAGACTAGGATGCTGAGCCTCTTGCCCTGGGGAGCTGTCCTTTGGGCTTCTCCCTTCGGGAAAGGTTCAGTATCACCGAAGTTCTTGTGTAATCTCCTCTGATTTTTATTCTTTGGCCATCACCCTTTTGCAATCATTCTAGAGTTCACAGGTAAATGTAGTCTGTGTGACTCCACTGGGAAGAGAATGGTGGGATGTAGGGCTTTGGAATCCTGGGAGCAGTGGGTTCCTTTCATTTCCCCCCACAGTCAAATAACTTGTGTCTCTGGTGTAATTTCATTCTGGAGAGGTCCTCTAAGCTTTTTTTGATAACACTTTCCTTTTCAATGAGAAGAAAGAAAAAAAAAAAACACCACCGTAGGGAACCACTTCAGGATACAATCAGGGTAGATAATGAATGAAGCAAGCAATGAGAAGATAAGGAAATTCTTGGGAGCCTAGAGAGGAAACTGTTTTTCTCCATCTGAGAAGTAATTCCATCATGTGTATATCAAGGTCACACAAAAGGCCATATATGGTCAGTCCAGCTACCATTCATCAAGCACCTATCAGATGCGAAAGACTTTACACACATTTCCTCACTTAAGAAAATTTAGTGAACAATAGATATCATCCCCATTTTATAAAAGAAAAGATGAGAGGTTGAAATTTCACCAAAGGTAATGGGGTCTATGCTTCAGTTTCCTAAAATGTATTATAATAGCACCTACCTCATAAGTTTCAAGTAGTGGATGAGATAAGATCTGTAAGGAGGTTCGCACATGGCAAACATGTGATAATTGTTAGCTGCTTTTTAAATTATTTTTAAATTATCACAAGTAAGTGGCTAACTCTGAAGTCAGTTTTCTTATTTTTTTCCCCTTCTTCCTGGAATTTGAATAAAGTAGTACAGTACAGAAAAAAACAGATGAAAAGGCTGGAGCAACATCAGGAGGAACAGCAATACGGCTCAGGAATAATCCCCAATCCCACCGAAAATGCTGTGTTCGGGACAGTGACCTGATCAATAGGCATGCAGTTACCTGATTCTGCTGACAGTGATCATAATGAGAAGAGCCACTATAATCTTCATAGTATAGCAGAGCTATCTACACCCACTTAATTACCTGCCCTTTGGGAAGCTTTTCAGCCACATTTTGAAACACAAGAAACAATACAGATGTTCAACATGATACAGATATTCAATATAGATTTCTGTATGAGAACAATAGTTCTTCCCATGCAAAATTCTATTTGCTCCTTTCTTAACATAACTTTTATCAGAAGGCACAATAAATATAGGTTTCATTTTGAAACATATACTCGCAGAATAATTTTGAACAGTAGAAGTGATTTGTGGTTGTCTCTTTCCACAAAACCAGAACTGCTGTTTATAAGGATTTTCAAGAAATAGGGAGCACAAAGCTCCTTTTGGGGATAGAAAACAATCATATTTTTTTATTTGAAGTGAAAGGTAGAACAGAAATAATCATTAACCAGTCCCCAAAGGCATATGTGGAGCAGTTCATTCTCCACATTACCCAAGCCAAACTATATTATAAATAGTTTTAATTTTCTATATATTATGATGTATTTACATCTTAAAAAAGCTTTCTGTTTGGGGACACACTGCCTTCCCCGGGGCTAGCCAATTCTTAGAGATAGCAAAAGGCCCAGCTGGGACTATGTCTCTGATAGGCAAACTAACCAATGCAGAATTGTACTTCCTCTAGCAGGGACAGGAACCAGACAAGTAGGGAATTACACCTATAGCTTAGAGACCATCAAAATGATTCAAATTAGCCAGTCCTACGTGTTTACTCTGCCCCGCCTTGCCTTTCCCATGGAATCCCCAATAAAGCCCATGGCCTAAACCTTCCCTTCACTCTTAACTTCTACCTCCTGACAACCCTAGTGGCTTTCCCATGTGGCCCTCTGTGGCATGCTATATCTCCTGCCTCTAGGACTTGTGAGTAAAATAAACCTTGGGTTTTTTTCCTGAGCCTCTCTTCTCTCTCCACTGTGGTCATAACCACAGTCTCCACTGACTGACAACCATATAAAAGAATACAAACATCACTTCCCTAAAAATAAATAAATAAAATGGCACCCTTGGCCCTCCATATAGAGGCCACATTCCTTAAAATGGTAGGCAAAGCCCTTTAACATTTTACCTTTGTTTACCCGATAACCTCATTTCTTACCCCATCCAAATATCCACCCTTCCAGTAAATTCCAGCAAATTGCAATGTCCTAAACACAAATGCTAATTTGTGTTGGCTGTCAACACCTGGCCAAATGTTGAAGGCATGTGCCAAACATGCATACAGAACTCTTTAGCAAATACTCGGGGACATACTGGTTTCAGGTGATTAAGGAAATCTGTCTAACTGTTAGCTGTCACTTAAGCTAACTGAGCAGAGACTTCAGTGACCATATACACCAAAGAAGACAGGCTTTACAGAATTAATTCAGAAGTCACTAAACAAACAAACAACCCCCAAAACAGTAACAGCAACAAACCCATGGGAGATGGGAGAGGTAAGAAGATAATCTGATTTCCAGAGTTTCCATATTAAAATGTCCAGTTTCAATCTAAAAGTTACAGGACATAACAAATAACAGGAAAGGAAAAAAAGTAGCAAGAAACTATAGCCCATACACACACAGAAAAAGAAATCAATAGGAACCGTCCCTGGGTAAGCCCCAATGTTAGACTTACTAGACAAAAGATTTTAACTCAGCTATTTTACGTAGGTTCAAAGAACTAAGGGAAACCAAGCTTAAGGAAATAATGTATAAAAATGATTTCTCACTGAATAGAGAGTATCAATAAAAGATAAAAATTATGAATGTGGACCAAGTAAGAACTATGGAGTTCAAAAGTATAGTGACTGAGGGTGTAGTGTACAGCATGATGACTGTAGTTAATAATACTGCATTATATATTTGGAAATGGCTAAGAGGGTAGATCTTAAAAGTTCTAATCACAAGGAAAAAAATTCTGTGATTATGTATAGCAATGAACATTAACTAACTTATTGTGGTGATCGTTTCATAAAATACACAAATATTAAACCATTATGTTAAACAGCATTATGTTGAATCAGCTCAACAGCAGATTTGAGAAGGCAGAATACGCAATCAGAGAACCTAAATACAGATCAATTGAGACGATCCAGTCTGAGAAAGAGAAAAAGAATGAAGAAAAATCAACAGAACCTCAGAGCTGTGGGACATCATAAAGCATTCCAACATACGCATAATGGGGAGTCCAGAAGAAGAGGAAAGAGAGAAAGGGGCAGTAAGAATATTTGAAGAAATAATAACTGAAAACGTCCCAAATTTAGTAAAAAACCTTAAACATCCAAGAAGGTCAGTGGACTCCAAGTATGATGAACCAAAAGAGATACATACCAAGACACATCATCAAACTGAAAAGGCAAAGACAAAGAAAAAATGCTGAAAGAAAGTAGTGACTCCTTTCATACAAGGTATCTTTAAAAATATTAAAAACTGATTTCTATCATAAACCACAGAGTCTATAATTAGTGGAATGATATATTAAAAGTGATGAAAGAAGAAGACTGTCAGCCAAGAATTCTAGCTCCATGAAAGCTATCCTTCAAAAATGAAGAAGAAATTAGGACATTCCCAGGTAAACAGAAAGTGAAAGAATCTGTTGTTAGCAAAACTGTCCTGTAAGAAATACTAAAGGGAGACCTCCAGGCTGAAATAAAAGGACACCAGACAGTAGATCAAGTCCACATGGAAAAGAAAGAGCACAGGTAAAGGTAACTATAGGGGTAAATATAAAAAACAGTATAAATGTATTTTTTGTTTATAACTCCCTTTTTCTCCTATCTGATTTTAAAGACAAGAGCATAGAGCAATAATTATAAATCTGTGTTGATGGGCATACAACGTACAAAGATGTTCAAGATATAAAAAATAAATTGCAAAATAGCAGACTAAATTGTACCTTATCAGAAATTACATTACATGTAAATGATTTAAACTATCTAATTTAAATGCAAAGATTGGCAGAATAAAAAACAACCCACATGATTTGACTGTATGATATCTACGAGAGACATACTTTAGATTTAAGAAGTCAAATAGGTTGTAAGCAAAAGCATGGAACTAGATATATCATGCAAATAGTAACCACAAGAGAGCTGAAGTGGCTATACTAATGGAAAACAAAATAGACTTTAAAATAAAAATTGTTACAGAAAAACAGCACATTTTATAATGAAAAAAGGGTCAATCAATACGAAGTTATAACAATTATGAACATATGTGAACCTAGAAACACAGGCCCAGCATATATAAAGCAAAAATGACAAATCAAAAGGAGAAATAGACAATTCAAAAATAGTAGAGGCATACTCGGTATCTCGGTATCTATAATGGGTAAAATGACAAGATCAACAAAGAAATGAACAACACTAGACTTAACCAGCGAAACTTAACAGGCATCTAAAGAACACTTCACACAACAACAGCAAAATACATATTCTTTTTAAGTGCACATAGAACATTCTCCAGGATAGGCCATATGTATATGCCATCAAATAAGTGTCCATAAATTTAAAAGGATTGAAACTATACAAAATATATTCTCCAACTGAACGGAGAAAAATTAGAAATTGATAACACAAGGAAATTTGAAAAATTTACAGATACACAAATACTAAAAAGCCCAAATAACCAATGATTAAAAAAAAAAAACTGATGAGGGAAATTAGAGGATACTTTGATATGAATGACAATGAAAACAGAACATACTAAAACAAATGGGTGTAGCAAAAGCAATGCTCAGAATGAAATGTATAGCTAAAAATGCTTACATTAAAAAAGAAGAAAGATCTCAAATAAAACTTAACCCTCCACCTTGAGAAACTGGAGGTGGCGGGAATCAAACTAAAGCCAAAGGAACCAGAAGTTAGGAAATAATGAAATTACGGTAGAAAAAAAATGAAATAAAAAAACCAGAAAAACAATAGAGAAGATCAAAAACAACAACAAAAGTTGGTTATTTGAAAAAAATCAAGAAAATTGGTAAACCTTTATCTAGACAGACCAAAAAAGAAAGATGAAAAACTCAACTTACTAAAATTCCTAGAAAAAAAAAACTGAAAAGAATTCAAGAAGCAGAATATTTAAATAGACCTATAACAAGCAAAAAATAAATTGAGTAAATAATAAAAAATCTATCAACAAAGGGTACCTGGGTGGCTCAGTCAGTTAAAGTGTCCAACTTTTGATTTTAGCTCAGTTTGTGATTTTGGGTCCTGGGTTTGAGCTCTCCAATCAACAGGGAGTCTGCTTGAGATTCTCTCCTTCTCCTTCTGCTCTCATGCTCTCTCAAATAAATAAATAAAATCTTTAAAAAAATATATCTACCAACAAAGAAAAGCCCAGACAACTTCACTGATGGATTGTACTAAGCGTTTAAAGAAGACTTAATGCCAATTCGTCACCAACTCTTTCAAAGAAAAAAGAGAAAGAGACATTGACCAATTCATTTTGTGGAGCTAGTATTACCTGATTCCAAAAGCAAACAAAGAAATCACAAGGAAAAAAACCCCAAAAAACAAAAACTACAGACGAATATTTCTTAAGAATGTAGACACAAAAATCCTTAGCAAATTACTAGCAAACCGAATCCAGCAACATATAAAAAGGATTGCATACCATGACCAGGTGCAATGTATCCCAGCAACGCAAGTTTGGTTCAACATAAGAGAATTAATCAATGTGGGGCACCTGGGTGGCACAGCGGTTAAACGTCTGCTTTCAGCTCAGGGAGTGATCCCGGCGTCCTGGAATCGAGTCCCACATCAGGCTCCTCCACTATGAGCCTGCTTCTTCCTCTCCCACTCCCCCTGCTTGTGTTCCCTCTTTCGCTGGCGGTCTCTATCTCTGTCAAATAAATAAATACAATCTTTAAAAAAAAGAGAGAGAATTAATCAATGTAACACCTTGTAAGTAAAAGATGAAAACTATATGATTGTCTCAATCAAAGCAGAAAAACTATTTGACAAAATCCAACATCCTTTCATGATAAACACATTCAACAAAATAGTAATAGGGAGTATATGTTAAACTTGAAAAAGACATTTATGGAAAAACCATGGCTAATATGTTATCAGTGGTGAAAGACTGAAAGCTATCTTCCTAGTCAGGAACCAGACAAGGCTGTCCACTCTTGCCACTGCTATTCAATGTTGTACTGGAGATTCTAGCTAGGCAAGATAATGAAATAAAATCATTCAGAATGGGAAGAAAGAAGTAATATTATCTCGGTTTGCAGATGATCATGTCTATAGGAAGTTCAAAGGAAGCCACAGAAAAACTATTAAAGCTAACAAACAAGTTCAAAAAGGTTTCAGAACACAGGATCAATATATAAAAATTAATTGCATGTCTAAACACCAGAAATGAACACTCTGAAAATGAAATGAATAAAACAATCTCACAATAGCATTAAAAAAGAAGGAAGCCTTTAAGAATAAATTTAACAAAGGAAATGCACAACTTACATCCTGAATGCTATGAAACATTGTTGAAATTGAAGATCTAAATAAATGGAAAATAATACCATGTTCATCAATTGGAAGACTTGAAATGGTCAAGAGGGCAACACTTTCCAAATTCATGTATAAATTTCACATAATCTTTATCAAAATTTCCATGGCTTTGCGGGGGTTTTTTTGTAAAAATTGATAAGCTGATCTTAAATTCTTCAGGAAATTCAAGGGACACCGAGTAACCAAAACAATCTTCAGAAACAAGAACAAGTTTGGAGAACTCATAATTCCCAATTTCAAAATTTACTACAAAGATACAACAATCAAGACAGTATGATGTAAAGTAAAAATAGATCCATAAATCAATGGAATAGAATTGAAAGTCCAAAATTAAGCCCTCACATTTACAGTCATGTATCTATGGTCCATTCATTTTTGACAAGGATGCCAAGACAATTCAATGAGGGAAAATTAGTCTTTCATCAAATGGTAATGAGACAACTGCATATCCATACATAAAAGAATAAAGATGAATGCCTATCAAACATTGCATACAAAATTCTACTCAAAATGATTTGAAGACCTAAATGTAAGTTGCAAAACTACTAAACTCTTACAGGAAAACACAGGCTTAAATCTTCATGACCTTTGATTAGGCACCGGTCTTAGATATGACACCTGAAGCACAAGAAACCAAAGAAAACACAGATAACTTGGACTTCATCGAACTTAGAAAACTTTTGAATTTTAAAGTCCCATATATCTATTTTCCTCTTGTTTCTTGTGTCTTAAGTGCCTTTCCTGAGAAACCACTGCCCAGTCAAAGTTCTTAAAGATTTATGTTTTCCTCTAAGATTTTAATAATTTCACCTCCTACCCCTTTGACCCATTTTGAGTTAATTTTTATATATAGTGTGGGTAGTGGTCCAACTTCATTCTTTTGCACATGGATATCCTTTGGTCCCAGCACCCAGGATGTCATTCATCATGTTTGGTTTTCTGTTGATTGTTTGGTGGACCATATGTTCTCTGTTGGTCAAGGGCCAAAATTTCTCTTTGAATCCCTTAAAAGCATCTATTATAGAGCAGCGTTTTTTCCAACGTAAAAGTTTATGCCACTGAAATAATATTTAAAAAAAATACCAGATGGCTCAACTGTAGTTAGGGTAGACATTGTTTGGGAGAAACTTAGTTGCAGTTTTTAAGCCCATATTTATGCCTGTACCTGTGCCCATGCATGCCTGCAGGTGTAAACGCAGGTGTACTGGGTTGAAATTGAAAGTGTATTTCTTACATTCTACAGTTCATAAACGTACAAATAAGTTTGTGAAACATTGGCCTGCAAACACGGTGTCTCCCTCAAAGTAGGTATTAAGTGAAAAATAAATAAATACAAGAACCATCAAAGGCTGCTTTCTTTTTGCCTTTAGATGTTCTGCCTTTCTTAGGAATGTGCTTGTTGGACAAAGGTAGCAGGAGTGCCAGATATCAAGAGTCCCAGTTACCTCCTCTTCTAAGTTGAGAGCAGAATAAACACTCTTGTGCCTCTCTGGCAATGGGATTCAACTTGTCCTTTGCCTTTGGCATTTTCGGGTGATCACGAAGATAAGAAAATGCTATATTCCAATGGGGACATTGTCTCTCCTCTGGCTGCTTGACAAGTGTAGATAGGTAGTCTGAATCACAGGCTTGGCTTCTTTGATTTGTAAGGTGAATCCAGCCAACACTTTCCCACTGGACCTGGCCTTCCAACAACAAGGAACCTCCACGAAGATGAGCAGCTTTTAAATTAGCGCAGGAACAATGTGAAATCATTTAGTAAATACATAGTTGTAGTCATAAATATAGATTTACGTTTAATATAAATATAAATTTTATTTACATAAATTTACATAAATTTATTTATATTATGTTATAATATAAATATAAATTTACATTCATAAATGTAGAAGGCCCAAGGAAAAATGTATTTTTAAAAAGATATTGGATTCTACTTAACAGGGGATATTTGATACAACATAAATCTTAAAATTTGATAGTTACTAAGTCTTTAGTGTAAGTCACACACCTTAACATGTTAGTTAAGGAGTATACTAATGTATTATCTATGGCAGCAAATACAGACTGTTTAAGTGCACCATATCTTAGTATTCCAGCAACCAAACTGTAAAAACCTTGAATCAGAACTAATATTCAGAAAGTAAAGTAAAGCAAAGCATAGTTCACTATAAAAGGGTTTCATTTTTAGATTTTTGGAGTGGCCCAGGGGCTTACCCAAGGTTACACAGTTCATCAGTTGAAAGCTAAGCCGAAAAGTAGAACCCAGGCCGCCTGACTCCTTGTTCAGTGCTCCTATGTTGCTGTTCTCTACATATTTCCTTAGTTTTATGAAGCTTCTTTAATGACATCTTTAATGAACCATAACTCATTCATTGAAAATGCACTTCATTCCTACAACGTGTCAGGCAGTCTTCTATGACAAAGTCCTTGCCTTCATGAGGCTTACTTTTAGTGGAGTGACAGAAAACCAATTAATAGTGAAGGTTCTTCGGAGATTAAGACAGTAGTAAGTACTAAAGTATGGCTTTAGAGCTTTGGTTAATAGGAATTTGTGAAAGTGATTACACTTTTCTAAACAGAAAATATAAAACTGCATGGTGTATGAAAGCCCGGATTCTGGCTCAACTCACATTCCTTTACTCCAGATGTTTAACCATACCCCCAAATTAGAAAATGCTGAAAAAATTTCGTTTCTTCCCTGTCCTGGGGTTACTCTGTCTCCCCGAATTGAAAGATTTAGGAGAGGAAATTACATCGTAGGCCATGGAATGCCTCAGACGTGCTGGAGCCAAATTGTCTCTGTTCAAGATGAGTAGATATACCCTTTTTTTTTTTTTTAAAGATTTTATTTATTTATTTGAGAGAGAGCACAAACAGTGGGGGAGAAGCAGAGGGAGAGGGAGAAGCAGGCTCCCCGCTGGGCCGGGAGCCCAATGCGGGACTCGATCCCAGGACCCTGGGATCATGACCTGAGCCAAAGGCAGATGCTTAACTGATTGAGCCACCCAGGAGCTCCATTTTTTTTTTTTAATCCTAAAAGGAAAAAGGGTTTCAGGGGGGAAAAATGCCATTTATTACCATTTTATAATCAACAATATCAACTACTCCTAGGAAGCAGGAAAATGGTGACTACAGACACTGTTGTTTAAAGAAACAGTAAGGGATAGCTCCCTTTAGGAAAAAATCAAAGCTTTGAGCGATTTTAACAGATGGGAAAAAAGTCACACATGAAAAGAAGCAAGCAAAAACAAGTAAGCAAACAAAATAGGTGAAACAGCTTCTTCAGTCTTGAACAATTCCGGAGGTAAGATGGCACTCTGTTTGTCCTGTCACCACCTGGGTGGGATGGGGCTGCCTTCCAAAAAGGCAGATAGGTGGCCTAAGAACAAAAAAGCCGATCCAAACTTAAAGCTGTAAGATCACAGAAATAAAGACCAACTACCTTTCCACGGGGCTGAACTAACAGAGGCAAGAGTGATAAATATTTTCTACTAAATTGGCTAGCAAAAATCTTGGAACTGACAGAGAAAGAGATCTTCATTCCAGCCCTAAATCCAAAGATACTCCCTTGGACATGAGCTACTTAAATTTGCCAAGCATGCGATTTTTTCATTTACAAAATGGACATGATATTAATAACAACTGCCTGTCTCATAGATAACGGAATAATGTACGTGGCACAGGATTAAGCAACCAATAACTTTTTTCATTAGCAATCACATCAGCAACAATACTCAAACAGATTCACAGTAGGGAGTTGGATCATCCAAGCCCCTGGAGAGCCAGGCTAGGAATAGCTCCTGAAAACTTCACATAACTCAAAACATTCATAAGACATCCAGACATCTCCCTTAAGAATAAATGTAATGTCCCCCCCCCAAAAAAAAGAATAAATGTAAGAAAGAACGGTCACAGTACACATAAACCTAGGCCATTGTAATGCATTCCTTACGTCAAAGTTACTCTTTAATATACAATAAACAATTTTTAGTGTGGGGTACTCATATTGTTTCAACATTCATGTATAAAGTAAGACTTTTGTAATATTTTATTGCTCACTGTTTCAAATTTGTTCATTCAAATTAGTGTGAAATTGAACTACACTGTTTGTCCAAAGGCCACTTAATATCAGAGATGCTATTATAAGAAATGAGGCATAGGGGAGCATGTTATACGATTTCAAGAGAAATACTCTAACTAGAAAGCCAAACAGTAGAGGGGCGCCTGGGTGGTGCAGTTGTTAAGTGTCTGCCTTCAGCTCAGGGCGTGATTTTGGCGTTCTGGGATCAAGCCCCACGTCAGGCTCCTCCACTATGAGCCTGCTTCTTCCTCTCCCACTCCCCCTGCTTGTGTTCCCTCTCTCGCTGGCTGTCTTTGTCAAATAAATAAATAAAATCTTAAAAAAAAAAAAAGGCAAACAGTAGAAACTGTAAACCCTGAAACACCTTGAATTTAAATGATTGGAATTTCTTTTAGAAGTGTGAAGTCTATAAAAAGATACATTTTATCTGCAAAGAAACCTACAGAGGAATGTGAAATGATGACAAACACCCCCCCCCACCTCCGCCACTCCCAAGACGCTGCTGTGATGAAAAACACAAAGTGAGTGTGGGGGAGGGGAGTGGATCCTACCAACTACATGGACAAAAGCCAAATTTCTCATAGAGATTTGATTGTGCCTGCAAGATCTGGATTCCTGTGCTCCCATTTCTACTTCATGGAGTCATACGGAGCCCTACCTGCGGACCTGGTTTCCGGCTTCCACACTTAAAGCCAGGTCTTTGATCATCACGTACTTGTCCAAAGATCACATGGAGTGGTAAGGCTTTATTGCCACAATTCTGATGTGAAAAACTGGGAAAGAGAGAGTTGTAGTTTTGTTTTTTGATTTTTACTGGGAGGAGGGATTTCTTTCAGCTTGTGATTCAGGCTTAAATCTTCAGTTTTTCCTATTTTAGTTTACAAAATAGGATGTGAATGTATAATTCACATGGTACTGAATTATATTCATGGGATAAAATCCTGAAAACCTCATATAATTCAAAACTTGCAAATTCTAGGCAGATTATTCCCCAGGAGAAATCAATATAATGTAAGGATTAGCATTCTCAGAATACGTAAGTTTATAACATTATACAGTGTATCTTAGAGCAAATTTTTAGACACTTAAAAAAATAGTTCAAAACATGTACAGAAATGATTTACAAAGATAATATATAGACTTTCCGCATACCCCTCACCTAGTTTTCCCTATTGTTGCATGTTACCAACAGTATATTTGCCTAAGCTAAGAAACCTACATGAGTACTATTAACTGAACTCAAGACTTGATTTATATTTCACTAGTTTTTCCATTAATGCTCCTTTTTTTAATTCCAAAATCCAATCCAATTTTAAAGTACTTTTGTAAGTTTTGGAAGGATTCACATTACAGTTGACCCTTGAACAACACGGGTTTGAATCGCATGGGTCCACTTATATGCAGATTTTTTTTGACAGAATAAATGTAATGTCCAAATTAATGTAATGTAATGTCCAGGGCTGGAGGGGGGTAGGGGCTGGGTGCAGAGAGAGAGAGAGAGAGAGAGGGAGGGAGAGAATCCCAAGCAGGCTCCACACCCAGGCAGAGCCCAACTCAGGGCTCAATCCCATTACCCTGATCAAAATCATGACCTTGCTCAGGTCAGATCATGACTGAGCCAAAATCAAAAGTTGGATGATCAACCCACTGAGCCACCCAGGGGCCCCTATATGTAGATTTTAGAAAATAAATACACTACAGTATTGTAAATGTATTTTCTCTTTCTTAATATTTTCTTAATAACAGTTTCTTTCCTCTAGCTTACTTTATCATAATAATACAGTATATAATGCATATAACATACAAAATCTGTGTTAATTGACTTTGTTATCAGTAAAGCTTCTGGTCAACAGTAGGCTATTAGTAAGTTTTGAGGGACTCAAAATTTCTAAGGGGATCTTCAACTGTAGGGGTTGGGGTCAGTAAATACAGTTCAAGGACCAAATTGTATTTGAAATTTGTGCAAACTAAGAACATTTTGGGGGCTCCTGGGTGACTCAGCTTTTAGCTCGGGTCGTGATCCCAGGGTCCTGGATCCAAGGCATGGGGTTCCCTGCTCACCAGGGAATCTACTTCTCCCTCTCCCTCTGCCCCCCACCCCCGCTCATGCTCTCTCCCTCTCTCTCTAGAATAAATAAATAAAATCTTAAAAAAAAAAAACCTAATAACATTTTTGTGTCATGCTCTTTCAAATCTGTGAGATTAAAATTGGTATGAAGTATAACTGCAGTTTATCCAAAGACTTTCCACGGGGTTTAACCCAAGGACAGCTGAAGACTTAACCTACTGCACTAGCCTAAGCCAGTAGTATCACTCTGGAATGGCGAGGGGAAGGGAGGGAATGTGTTGTACTGAGTTTCAGCTGAAATTTTCATTTGAAGAAAATTGCTAGTAAGAAAATCCAGAGAAAATATTAGAATAAGTTAAGGAATACTAAAAATAAGCAAACAAGCCAAAAACTAGATATGATCGTGTTACAAGAAACACTCAGAAAATTGTCTAGTCAGGCACTATTTTTTATATTAAATAGGTTAAACTTTTGCCTCAAAGAGCCTCCAAGCAAACTGTAGCCACATATACTGCAAAATATTCCCCATTTGCTGTTACTATTATTAAAATATAAAGAGCCTTTAAAAATTAAAAGAAAAATGGGCAGAGTCAGTTTATGGCCAATAAGCATTTGAAAAATATTCGAACTCATTTTCAAAGAATGCAATTTAAACAGCAATGTACTTTTTCCCTAACATATAAACCTGGTAATATTCATCTAGAGTGTGGGCTAATGTGTCAAGAGAAAGGCACTCGCATACATTGCTAATGGGACTAAAACTTGAAACAACTATTTTATGGCAACTTGGCAATATATGTGTTCAATTACCTATCGCTGACTAATAAACTTTTTCAAAATCCACACAAGTGTATTGTTTCTCACATTTCTCTGAGTTGGCTACATCGTCTCACTCACTATGTAATGTTGTCCAGGGAGACTCATGCAGCTGCACTCAGCTGGAAGGCTCTAGGCTTCCTCTCTTCACCATGTGCTCCCCATCCCCTTGCACCAGGACACTAGCGCAAGGATCCTTTGCGTCAGCTGGATGCCAAGGAAGCAAAAATGGAAGGTGACAGACTTCTCAATGCCTAGGTCTGGCAGCAGTGGCTTACGAGAGCCCACCTGCACAGGTTCCTAAGAGCCGCTGATGCATATCTCTTTCCAGCTCCATGTTCAGGGGTCTCCCATTGGTAGCTTGAAATCAGTCAGGATGGCAGTATTTACACCACAGAAATTGGCCAATGCTATAAATCAGGGCTTTTAGAAAATGTTTTCGGAGCTGATTTTCCGAACACTATTTCTGAAAGTCACGTAGCTTCACATTACCATATTTTGTTTATTCAGGTAAATCACAAGGCCATCCCAGGGTCCCTGTGGGAGGGGAAACAGACTCTACCTCTTGATCAGAGAAGTAGCAAAGAATCTGTGGTTATATGTAATCCATCACAGTCTGCCCTCCGATCACAAATAACTTCTATGCTTTCCACATGCAAAAACAAAACAAAAACAACTCGCCACCTTCCAAGATCCCTCAAAATCTCAGCCATGAAAGCATCAGACTCAAAGTTCAATATTTCATGATCTGCACCATGTCCAGATATGAGTACAGAAACTCTGGATCTGGAGAACTGTGTTTTCTGCCCCTCCCCAACTCCCTCTTTTTCTTCCCCTCCCCCAGACACAAAATGGTGAGAAAGGGACATGAAACCTACAATAGATGCTCCCATTCAATAACAGGGTGATAGTAGTTCTGAAATCTACCTAGAGTCATGCTGTTAGATCCTCCTTTCCCAGGACTGGGAGCCCAGCTGGGGCTGGAACATCCAAAATGACCTCTCATCCTCCTAGATTTTTCTGGGTGACCTATCTTCATTTAGGAGTCTGGCCTGAAGTTCTTAAAGCATGGTAGCTGACTTCCAGAGGGCAGGTTTCTTAAAGGCTAGGCCTGAAACTGGAATAGCATTATCATACCAACCTAGTGTAGTATCGTCATACTTACCTAGTGTTGCCTGCTTTCGCAAATAAAAAACAGGATGCCCAGCTAAATTTGAGTAACAGATAAATAATAATTTTAGTATGAGTATGTCCCATTTTTTTCTGTGTAGTTGATGTTCTAATTTTACTGAGTATCCTTTATTTTTTTCTGGTGATCCTACTTTAACCACATTCTGAAGGTTGAAGCAAGTCATTCAAAGATCAGGGAAGGAGACATCACCTTTTAATGAATGAGCGGTTTGCTCATAAAGGGAGGGAAGAAGTTAATGGTGGCCATTTTGCAGACTACCACACTGTAACAAAAGACTTGAAAATGTGTATCAGTATAACCAGTGATTCTATTTCTAGGGATTGTTCTGAGAATGTGATTAAAGACATACCAAATGTTTAGCAATATGAATGTTGATTGTAGAATTATTTATAATAGTGAAAAATAGGAAATAACATAGATGTACAAAGGTGAAAAATAAACATATTTATTGAGCTCCTAATATGTGCAAGACGCTGTGTTGAGCCCTCAAAATATACTAAACACAGAATATCTCTGGCTTCAAGAATCTTGGAGACTAAAGGGGTAAGATTCACATTAAACAGATAAAAATACGTTTGAGTGATCGGCTCTAAGTGTACTAATTACTCTAAAAGAGAACTACTGGGTGCTACGGAAGCATCGAGGGACCAACTCTACTGGAGGCTGGTTTAGGAGAAAGGACGGGAAATAAAGGGAAAGGATGAGGGAAGAGAATGTTGGGCGGAGTGAACAGCAGAAGGATTCTACATGGAAAGGTGATCATAATAAACAATTAGGTATGAGACGCTCATTAAACATTCAAGTGGAATGCCAAATTGTATTTAGATATACAAGTTGGGATCCCGGGAAAGGTCAGATCTGAATATACATATTTCTTATTGTGTGTGTGTGTGTGTTTTTAAGATTTTTATTTATTTGACAGAGAGAGAGTACAAGCAGGGGGAGTGGCAGGCAGAGGCAGAGCAAAGCAGTTTCCCCACTGAGCAGGCACCCTGATATTGGGCTCCATCCCAGGACCCTGAGATCATGACCTGAGCCAAAGGCAGGCACTTAACTGACTGAGCCACCCAGGTGCCCTGAATATATACATTTGGGAGTTACCAGCCTACAGTCAATAGGCAGTAAAATAAAAAGAACATCAGGGGAGTAGGTTATCATCAAAGCCCAAAAAAGAAAGTTTCGAGAAGAGAGTGGCCACTTAGGAGAAATGCCAACCAAGATGCTGAGTAGGATGAAGGCAAAAGGTGACCATTGCATTTGGTGACATGGTGGTCACTGATGAAGTTTCAGATGTAGAGGGGAGGACAAAGATCTAACCGAGATGGATTGAGGAAAGGTGATGTAATGGGGAAGCCATTCATTTGAGAAGTTTTGCTGTGAGGAAGCAGGAGAATAGGGCAGTAGCTAGACAGGAAAGAGTAGGTTTGTTGGCTGATGGAAACAAAGCCCAAGAGAGGGAAATCAATAATGTAGGAGAGAGGGGTCTATCTATAGAAGAAAAGTGCGAGAGAAGGTGAAAAAGGATTTAGATCCAGAGCTCAAGGGAAGGGTTGACTTGAGCAAGGAGCAGAGAAGTTTCCTCCTGTAGTAGCAGGTGAAAGACAGAGAGTGGGTCCTGATTCAAGGCTGCAGAGATGCAGTAGGAGGAAGTGTCTGTCTGCTTCTATTTCACATGAGGCACAGAATCAAGGTCATCCATAAGAAGGAAAGGGAGGAAGGCGGAAACTAAAAGCATGTTCCCCAAGTGTACTTTATATCTCATGTTGAACACGCCAATTTGAAGATTATGCATGTATAGACTCTCACTTACCCAATAAACTCTACAGTTTCTCAACATCTCAAACAAGAAAAAGAGCAGAGCAGGAGCCATTATAAATATCAAGAACAATAGTGCACCAATCAAGATGAATTTTTTGGAGACTTTTATTTAAAAGCCTTAGAAGAATTTAGTAATCATGTATTAAAATTCATCAGTGTCAATTTAGCAATCAGGAGAATTCTTAAGTCATAGAAGGAAGCACACATCAAAGTATTGTTCAGAGTCATGCATATTAGTCCAAGTTAACAGGGGTCTAGTGACAAGTTAACAGTCTGCTCTTGTGACTTTACCAATGCATTAAATTGCTTATTTCCATATAAGCAAACAGACTAAAGTAGTAATTGGATGATGTATTTGTCATGACCAAAGCAGGCTGGACATGAGTAGACACTTGTGAGATAAAGTCAATGAGATAAAATGCAGTACGCTGCTGGAAATCACATCAACTACCTGAATTGACTTTACGAGTTGACACTCCTGGGAGTGTTTTTTCAGAAGCTATTAGAAAAAGATGAAATTTGCGAAGAGCTTTTGGGTCATCAGTGCTCTATATTTAGAATGTTCAAATAATCATAGATTCTAGCACTTTGTCACCAAGATAGAAATAAAATGGGGTTACCTCCTCTTTTCAATGTTTTTTTTCTTTTTCATTGAACACGCCAGAAGTTTCTGTGATGGGACAAATCCCATTCTGAGGCTTAAAAATAGATGTTACACTTTTCAGATGAAGTTAAAAGTGCATTATGATCATTAAAACATAATAGTAATATTATTCACAATGCAATACAAATTTTGGAAAGACCAAATATTTATTGAGCACTTATGTACCAAGCACTGTTCTTTGTATCTAGTGTAGGCATTATCGTACATAATCTTCAAAACTCCTAAAACATCTTTATGAGGTAGATTCTATCATTTTCTACATTTTACAAAAGAGAAAACTATGGTTGGTCAAATGCACTGTAATAAAGACTCTTACAAATATTGCATACTTGTTTTGTGGCAAGTGTATTGCTGTGTTTAGGGGATTGCGCGTGGCAAAAATGAATGAGGTCCCCAGCTCACAACCTCCTGGAGGAGAGAGATGGGTAAGCAGATGACTAGAATTTCAATGTGGCATGTTTTGTGAGAAGATGAATAACTAAGTCTGCTCGGAGCTGGAGCTTGAAGGGTGAGCAGCAGTTGGGAGAAAGGCAGAGGAAACAGGTGCAAGTGGTACAATTGGGACGAGGTTCTGGCTGCACAGGAAACGGAGTTCGGCATAGCTTATAGAGGAAGTACAAGTTAGGGACCAGCAGGAAATAATGTCAGAGAAATAGGTGGGAGAAGATTGGGAGGGTCCTGTATGAAGCTGAAGAGTTTAGAATGGATTCTGTAAGCGCCATAGAGCATCAGAGACACAGGCGCTGGGAGACACGATCAGTTCTGATTTTCAGGGAGATAAGCCTGCCACCGGTCTGTGATGCTTACTCGGTGTGAGAGACTGGAAGCCAGGAGAAAACTGGATGAAGTTAATGTCCAGGTACAAAAGGAGGAGGGCCAGAAATAAAGTGGAGAAGCCATGTGTTTCTGAGCAAAGATGTTGAACTTTGAAATTTAATTACCTAAAACCAGAAATGGTCACAATATGTCTATACCTATGGATTGATGCTGGCAATGACCAGACCGCGTCACTGGAAGGTTTCATCTAACTGAACAGCTACATCATGACAGCCACTTGGCTGATAGCAATTGTGAGATGTCACCCCGTTATAAGATGCATTTGGATTTCAGTATGTTAAAATGTGTATTTAGAACGGATGCAACGGGAGCATTGTGTTAAAATACATCCCATATCCAACCACTTCTCCCTTCTTCCAGTCCCCCACCCTGCTCCATGCCAACACCAATCATCTCTTTCCCAGGTGATGACAGTAACCTCCTAGCAGGTCCCCCTGCTTCTGCCCTTAACATCTCCTCTTCGCTCCTAAAGCCTTTCTCAACAGGGTAGCGAGGGCCAAATCATGCCATTCCTCTGTTCAAGATCCCCAGTGGGGGGCGCCTGGCTAGCTCAATCAATAGAGCATGCGGTCTCCATGCAACTCTTGGTCTCCGGGTCATGAGTTTGAGCCCCACGTTGGGCATAGAGATTACTTTAAAAAAAAAAAAAATCCCCAGTGGCTTCACCTCTCACTCAGAGAAAAAATCCGAATCCCAATCAGAGGCTACAAGGCCCCACGGAACGGTCCTTCCTTAGCTCTCACTTGCATCAGCCCATCTCCTGCTCCTCCTGCTTTACTCCCTCCACTCCAGACAAAGGGGCCTCCTCCAACATCATAAAGGGCTTCCGGCTCGGGCCATTGGTGCCTGAGGCTCCCTCTGCAGGACCTGCCGTCCTTGCAGGTATCTGCAAGGCTCATTCTGAAGTCTATCACACAATGCCACCTTGTTAGGAGGCCTCCTTTGCCTTCCCTTGTCTAAAATTGCCCTCACACCCCCACCCCCTAACTCTCAGGTGCTCCGGATCCGCCTCCCTGCCTTATGTATTCAGTGAGTTCGCACTTACCACTCTGGAGTACAGAAGCCATTTCACGGGCTCGTCCCCATAACTGTCTAGAGTGGGACTGAAGGGTCTGCTCCTGGTTCAAGGCCTAGGGTGATTTTTCAGGCCTGACCGGAGGCGATTTCAAAAGCTCCAACCTGGCAGGCTCACAGGGAAAAGCTGCTACTCCTGCAGCACGCTTGGCTCACAGCCAGTGCATCGGGGTCTCTGAAGGGAGGTGCAGGCAGGGACCCAGGGCCCCTGGCCAGACAAGCTCTTTCACAGATCTGCACTTCTAGCCCGGGGCCTTCATTCTTGGCTTTCTCTATATGAGGCCTTGGGCACAGAGCTTCTCGGGGCTTCTGCTGAGTCCTCCTTATGGGGGGTGGGGGAGGAGAGGGTAAACTTTGAAGGCACTCTTTCTCACTCAGTACCCAGTGTTGTTTCACTCCTAACCCTCCCCCACCTTGCCATCTTCTCCCCATCCCCCACCCCTTCCTCAATCCCAGAATCCATGAACTTGCCCAAGACCCTCACTGGTGTGCCATTTAGTGAGGGAAATGAAACAGGAGGGAGTCTGCCCTTTCTCCAGCTTTAGATTCTTGCTTACTCCATCACAGTAAGGGATTTAAAGGCTTAATTCTGATTTTTGGTTTGTTGCTTTAAACAGCTACGCTGACCCCTTTCTTTCTCTCCCAGCTCAGCAGAGCTCCTGACAGTTAGTGTCACAAGGGCAAGCATTTGGCCTTTGTTTTTATTCTTTTGTTTTTAAGAGACCTTATTTTTCAGAGCAGTTGAAGGTTCACAGCAAAATTGAACGTCCTCTCAGGTGAGCCTCCCCCATGGTCAACATTCTTCACCAGTGGTACCTGATACCCAGAGTCCATAGTTTACCTTAGGGTTCACTCTCGGTGTTGTTCATTCTGTGCATTTGGACAAGTTTATAATGACATGTGTTCACCACTGTAGTGTCATACAGAGTAGTTTCACTGCCCTAAAAATCCTCTATGCCTGGCCTATTTCCCCTTTCTTCCCCTCGACTCCTGGCAACAAGGGATCACTTTATTGATCCATAGTCTTGCCTTTTCCAGAATGTCACATCCTTGGAATCATCCAGTACGTAGACTTTTCAGATTGGCTTCTTTCGAGTAGTAATATGTATTTAAGGTTTCTCCCTTTTCATGGTTTGGAAGCTTATTTCTTTGCAGGGCTGAATAGTACTCTATTGTCTGGATATATCACAGTTTATTTATCCACTCACCTTCTGAAGGATCCTGGCTGCTCCAAGTTTTGGCCATTATGAATAGAGGTGCCAAAAAATTCAAGTGTGGGTTTCTGTGTAAACATAAATTTTCAACTCTTTTGAGTAAATTCCAAGGCGCATCATTGCTAGATCAAATGGTAAGTGTATATTTAATTTTATAAGAAACCACCAAACTGTCATCCAAAGTGACCACGATTTTTGCATTCCCACCAGCAATAAATGCGAGTTCTATTGCTCCACATCCTCACCAGCTTTTGGTGTTGCCAGCGTTCCAAATTTTGGCCACTCTGATAGGTGCATAGTGATATCTTATTTTAATTTGTATTTCCCTGATGACATATGATGTGAAGCATCTTTTCATAGGCTTATTTACCACCTGTAAACATTCTTTACTGAGTTATCTGTTAAGGCCAATTTATTTTATCAGTTTGGTTTTTTTCTTATTGTTGTTTTAAGAGTTCTTTGTATGTTTTGGATCATAGACCTTTATCAGACATGTCTTTTGCAAATATTTTCTCCCAGTCTGTGGTTTGTCTTTTCATTCCCTTGACAGTGTCTGCCACAGAGCAGAAGTTTCTAATTTTAATGAAGTCCAGCTTATTGAATATTTCTTTCATGGATCATGTTTTTGGTGTCATACCTAAAAATTCACCACCAAGATTTTCTCTCATGTTATCTTGTAGAGTTTCATAGTTTCACATTTTACATTTAGATCTGTGATCTGTTTTGAGTTAATTTTTGTGAAGGGTGTAAGTTCTGTGTCTGATTCATTTTCTTCCATGTGGACATTGTTCCAGCTCCATTTGTTGAAAAGATTATCTTTTGTCTAGCACATAGCCTCTGCTCCTTTGTCAAAGAATAGTTGACAATATTTTTGTGAATCTACTTCTGGCCCCTCTATTTTATTCCACTCATCTATCTGTTCTTTCGCCAATACCACACTGTCCTGATTACTGGAGCTTTCTAGGAAGCCTTGAAGTCAGGTAATGTCATTCCTCCACTTAGGCTCTCTTTCAGTATTGTGTTGGCTATTCTGGGTCTTTTGCTCTCTCAATAAACTTTAGAATCAGTTTGCTGATACCCATAAAACAATTTTCTGGGATTTTGTTTGGATTGCACTGAATCTGTAGGTCAAGGTGGGATGAACTGAGATCTTGACAATATTGAGTCTTCACATCCATGAACATGGCATATCTTTCCATTAGTTTAGTTCTTTGATTTCATTCATCCGAGTTTTTTAGTCTCCCTCATGTAGATCATGTACTTACTTTGTTAAATTTATACCTAAGTATTTGCTTTTGGGGGAGTGCTAATGTAAATGATAATGTTTTAAATCTCCAGTTCCATTTGTTCATTGCTGGCATATAGGAAAGTGATTGACTTTTGCATACTAACCTTGTATCCTGTGACCTTGCCATCATTGCTTATTAGTTCTAGAAGTTTTTTTGGTCAGTTCTTTCAAATTTTCTACATAAACAATCATGTCATCTGTGAACAAATGCAGTTTTATTTCTTCCTTCCCAAATCATATACCTTTTTTCACCCTTGTCTTATTGCGTTAGCTAGGACCTCCAGTATGAAATTGAAAAGTCGTGGTGAAAGGGGACATCCTCGCCATGTTCACAATCTTGGAGAGAAAGTTTCAAGTTTCTCAAAATCAAGTATGTTGTTAGCTGAGGGTTTTTGTCAATGTTCTTAGTCAAGTTGAGGAAGTTTTCCTCTATTTCTAGATCGTTGAGAATTTTTTTTATCATGAATCAATGTTGATTTTGTCAAATGCTTTTTCTGTGTCTATTAAAATAAGCATGTGGTTTTTCTCCTTTAGCTTGCTTGCTGATGTGGTGGATTACATTAACTGTTTTTTAATGTCAAACCAGCCTTGCATGCGTAGGATAAAAACCACTCGATTGTCTTGTATAATTCTTTTTATACAGTGTTGGATTTGATTTGCTAATATTTTCTTGATCATTTTTGCATTTATATTCATGAGAGATATTGGTCTGTAGTTTTTTTGTTTTGTAATGCCTTTGTCTGGTTTTGGTGTTAGCGTGGTGCTGGCTTCATAGATTGAGTAAGGAAGTATTCCCTCCTCTTTAATCTTTTGAAAGAGTTTGCATAGAATTGGTATAATTTCTTTCTTAAATGTTTGATAGAATTCACAGTTAACCGACGTGGGCCTGGTGCTTTCTGAATTGGAAGGTTATTAATTACTGATTCAATGTCTTTAATAGATATAGGCCTATTCAGATCGTTGGCTATTTTGTTTGTAGTTTGTTTTCCTGCTCTATCTCCAACAATTAGAAAAATACCTGGTGCACACTAGGTGCTCAGTACATTTTTTAAATAAATTAACAAAAATCTACTAAATTCTTGAAACAGAATAGATTCTTGGAATAAAGGTAGATTGTTGCAATAAAAGTCCTCTTCATTTCAAAATTTCATTATAGGTCATTAAGTCAAAGTATTATGTACAACGCCAAAAGAATCATTAAAATAGATTAAGGTTTCAGATTAACTCAGGTATTTTTATTGCCCACATACTTTACTTCCTCTTTAAGCAGCAGAATTATAGCTAATAAAATTAATATTAGGTAAATTAAAAAAAAACCAGAACAGATAATATTTTGTTTGGGGCAGAAAACAGGAAGAAACACCACAAATTGACATTCAAAAGGAGAAGGAATAAGATCCTTCTTCTTAGACCCTGGTGTTCTATTTGTCTTTATCTCACCATCTAAAGGTCCCATGTAGATGGAAACACTACTGTCTGGTGTGCAGGTGGCTTTTCCTTAAGGGTTTCAAAATGTCAACAGGGAAATGGAAAGCAAACTAGGGAAGAATTCTAGGAAAACTAGGGACATTTGGAATGCTGTAAGCTTTCAACCAACTGTTAATCGTTGTTACAGTTAAAGAGTTTTGTTTTCATGGTACTCTTATACTCTGTATGTAAGAGGGAGGAAACAAATACTGATAAACTGTAAAGCCAGCCATCTTTCAAAGGTTGCTGAGCTGTCCCAAGGCTCAGGCTGTCTTGGTCCAGAAGAATTCAACTTCAGGGGACGTTCTTATAGGACCCTTATCTGCTCACCTCCAGGCTGCTACAAACTGAAGGACTCCAGGATTGATGTGCCCTTAATAAAGCCTTTGTATACTATTGATATATCAATCCCAGACATCCCCTTCTTCTAGAAGCAGCTTCTTCCTACCCTACCCTTTTCTGAGCAGGAACCGAGTGGTAAGAGAACATCTGACAAGAACTCTATTAGTCTACATTCTGGGTCAGTGACAGAATCAATAATGGCCGCAATTACCCTACATCCTCTGTCTCCCTTGAAATATGCCCCAATAATTTTATGTCACCTCGAGGCATCTTAAAGTTTTCTCCAGTAGGGTTCATCCACCAGTCAGTATTCTGGGACTTTTCTTACTTCCTCACTGCACATTATAAATTTTTGGCTTAGTATTCTATAATGTTTTCTACTAAGCTGAAAAACTAAATCAAAAGAACAGATGGACAAGGATGGTTTAAAATATTGCCTCTCCCTGGTAACAAGTTGTCTTTAACCCTACCAGGTCCAAATGCAACTAATTGCAACTAAGGTTGCAATGATAACAATAGGCATCCCCTGCTTTCTAATATCTAGCCCATAGCTGACATTCCCAATCCTTTCTTGCTGACTTGCCATTGGAGGAATGATTGAATTATATGCTTGGATTGACCAGTGAATGAGGGATCAAGGACCAAGTTGATTGACATCCTACTAGTTCTGCAAGAATTCTAAATGTCACCTATCACAGAAGTTGAGTCTTGTTGCTGGGTGAAGGACTTTTGGTCTGTTTATCATTTCACTGTTATCACCTTGGCCAGAGTAAGTCCCATGATACTTGTGCTATTGTCAGATGGTTAATATATCTCAGAAGTGACAGAAAAGGAGAAGCTCGGGGGACCTAAGTCTATTCATCTTGTACCTAGAAACTTAGTTCACCTTATGCATTATATTTTTTTGGTTTTTGTTTGATTCAATTTAGCTAAAAAGAAGACAGCTTGAATAGACATTTCTCTGAAGCAGATATACAAATGGCCAGAAGCATGTGAAAGGATGCTCAAAATCATTTGTCATCAGGGAAATGTAAATTAAAACCATAATGAGGTACCACTTTATACCCTAGGATTCCTAAAATAAAAAATAAGAAAATAACCATTCTTGGTGAGGGTGTCACGAAATTCAAACCCTCATACACTGCTTGGTAAGAATGTAATATAATGGAGCCACTTTGAAAAATCGTCCGGAAGTTCCTCAAAAGGTTAAACATAGAGTTATTATATGACCCAGCAATTCTGCTTATAAGTATGTTCTCAAAAGAATTGAAAACATATGTTCACACGAAAACTTTACATGAATTTTCACAGCACAATTATTCATAAGAGCCAAAAAGCTAAAACAAATGAAATACCTATCAGTGTATGAGTGGATGAAAAAAACTGTAATATATGCATACAATGAAATATTATTCAGCTATAAAAAGGAATGAAATACTAATACATGAATAAAACTTGAAAACTTCTGCTAATCGAAAGAAGCCAGACTCAAAAAGACCACATATTGTATGATTCCGTTTTTATGAAATGTCCAGAATAAGCAAATCTACAGAGAGAGAAAACAAATTAGTGGTTGCCAGGCGTTGGGTTGGGGGAGGAGTGGGGAGTGAGTGCTAATAGGTACAGAGTTTCTTTTGGGGGTGATGAAAATGTTCTAATCTTAAATGGTGACGATGGTTGCAAAACTCTGTGAATATACTGAAACTGTTGATCTGTATTTTTTAAATGAGTGAATTGTATAATATGTGAATTATGTCTTAATAAAGCTATTTACAAATAAAAGGAAGGCAGCTTATTAGATGCCTTCTAAATATTAGATGGCTGAGAACGTTGTTATTATTATTATTATTATTATTATTATTATTATTATTATTAACTTCAGAAACCAATGAAAACCTTAAAGAGGAAAAGGCAACCCTCCTGGTATATAGGGCCAGACTCTTACCACCAGGAATGAACCTCTTAGTCGTGTGGCAGGAATTAAGAAAAGAACACAGCTTTTGAGAGGAGACTCTGACCGTCTTGAGGCCATGAACAGCTACGGTCTCCCTGTGTCATCTTAAGGCAAACCTAGAACCACTGAGCTGTATTCTCATATTCACATTTCCACTATGAAGTCAGACCTCGAAATCCCCCGAAGTAGGGATTGCAACCTTCCAGAATTTGGGACTACCTATGATGATCAGCTTGACCTGGTTTATCTAGAACTTTATAAGTTTTAGCACTGAAATCCTCACATCAACCCAATCAGTGCCAGGTAAATTAGGACTACCAGCTAGAGCACCCGACCCATGGAAAGCTGCTATCTGTATTTATTCTTGTAATAAACAGGCCGCAGTGGAAAAAATAATTACCGTTTCTTTTGCTATAGAAAATGGACTCCCCTCTTCCCCTGGGGTCCTGGGGCTCACTGTTGCCCTTACCCACCTTGGGAGAATGACCAAGAGCACAGAAACAATCCAAGACTGCAAATCATAATTCAGGTTTAAAAGCACCAGGAACCACTGGGAGAATTCTGTCTCATTCACATATCAGAGCCATGCTCGAAACCCACAGGGAAATTTATAGTATAAATAGAATGCTTGCCAACAAACAGAAACCGAATACATCACAAATTCTAACCTGAAATTAAAACTATTGATAAAAGATGTTCATTAAGGAGGGAGCCTTTCAAGCTGCTGTGTGTTTCTCCAGCTAAAAATTTCCTAGAAGCTAATCATAGCTCTCTGAAACATCCTTTAATAGAATTTATGAGCACTGCCTAAGCTGAAATCTGACCTACAGAATGAGGCAATATAACGTTAAAGGACTATCATCAAAATTAAACTACTTATATTCTCTAGGGGAGAAATAACATCCATTCATAATCAGCTACCAACATTTAAGAAAACGTAGTTTCTTTTGCAATGAGAAACATTAATGTTTTGAGTTTGTGAAGCCTCAGAAGAAAAAAAACCCAGCCATCCGAAAATAGGTCCAAAACAAACTGTTGTGAGGAATTTTATTCAGACCCCTACATACTAAACAAAAAAACTGTAAAGGAAATGAGCAAATAGTAGAAAAGTTTTATGCGAAGGAAAGAGTAAGTTTCGAGAGCAATAGCAATGATGTCGGCCTACCCTGACAGCGTCTTAGCTTCTGTGTACTTCATCCAAGTGATGTCTTAGGATCAGTTGAAGCAGACTGTTTTACAAAAATAAACTAACACAAAAAACTTTGCTCCACTATTCATGCACAGAAGATAATTACGATTGAAGATGTAATGCCAGAATCCTCCTTTTCACATGATGACCCCGTGGTTTCTCAGTTGTTACACATAAAAAAGGCATCTGACCAAAAATGACTCAATTTCTTAAATGGTTTATAAATTTGTTAAAAGGAGAAGAAATTCTTTCTTTCTTTCTTTCCTTCTTATTTATCTATCTATTAATCTGTCTACTAGCTTGACTTTCTGTAAAAGTGAATGTGTTTGTGTGTGTGTGTGTGTGTGTGTGTGTGGTGTGTGTTTTACAGCTTGGCAGAGGCCAAAGTCATTCTGTTATTTTGGAAGTCAAATACGTGTTTGTTACTCAATTGATAAATCCCACGTGACAATCATAGGATGAGTTGGTTGTTTTTTCCAAGGTGTCACTCCATTGTTGCTTCTTCTCTCCAGCCTAAAACTGCTCAGCTTCAGTGTTGCCCCTTTCCTCAGCAAGACACATCTTTGTCATGAACTAAGGCCAATTCCGTACTACTGCTATAATGAAACCTACAATAAAATCCCAGATGTAAATGAATAGTTTTAAACATCATTTATTTGGTAAATGGGGAAAGCAGCCATTGAGGAAGGCAAATGGAGTAAAGCATGTGCTTCTATCATCAGCTACTCTAACCCCTGAGGCTGATATGTCCGTAATCAGACCTGGAGCCCTTTGTCTAAATTAAGTCAAAATAATAGGACTGTCTTTCACATTCCTCTACCCAAGTTGTTCCTTAGGACTTTTTCTCCTTCAGTTCTGGTCTTGGAGCTCAGACAAGCCTATTATCACCCAGATATGGTTTTATTTGACTTAGCATCTCATGATCCCAGGAAGTACAGGATCCTGCTTTCCCTGAAGATGGATGGCCTTGCACTCTCTATGTCCCAGGACAGATGCCACATTGCGTGAATTTAGTATCTACAATGCTGGTCATTTTTAAAGCTAATTGGAGGGGGCGCCTGGGTGGCACAGCGGTTAAGAGTCTGCCTTCGGCTCAGGACATGATCCCAGTGTTATGGGATCGAGCCCCACATCAGGCTCCTCCGCTATGAGCCTGCTTCTTCCTCTCCCACTCCCCCTGCTTGTGCTCCCTCTCTCACTGGCTGTCTCTGTCTCTGTCTCATAAATAAATAAAATCTTAAAAAAATAAAATAAAATAAAACTAATTGGAGGTAAAAGAAGACCCCATAAGTCCCTTTGTCTTTTGCTCTTGGGCTTCTTTGGATCAACAGCCCATTATTTCAACTGCCAGTTTTTCCATCCTGGGGAAAGAAGTTCCTCTCCTCAGGACAGGCAAGTGTGGGGATGCTTCTCTTGGAGGCATGCCTTACCTCTGCGGTGAATGAGAAGAAGGAACTGAACACTCACTGTTTAGCCCCTGTGCTTTACTCTTCTCTTCTCTGCCCTACCTCTTGTCGAGAATTTCTCATTCTGTTTCTCCATGAGGTGAGCTTTCTAGGTTAGGATCTGGCCTTGTAATGGGCAGACTTGAAGTTTGGGATGGGTAGGGTCAATTCAGATAGTTATTAAAGAACTCAATTGTGGCTGATATCTATGTCCGTTCTCCAAACTGGCCCATTGAGTCCTAAGACTGTGTATTTTGTTCTCCAATTGTCTGATTCTTGGGTCCATTTCTCAACTGCTCTTGGACTTATTGGGTTGACAGGAAATTATCACTTCTATAGAAACAAAGAAACCCCAAATCCCAATAGCGAATACAACAAAGGTTTATTTCTTGCTTGTGTTATACGTTCACTGAGGCTCTGGTCAGCCGGTTTGCCTACACACCCCAACATTTACAGTTTTTAAAGACAGGTTCAAATTCTAGCACCTCTGAGTAGGACTTTATTAGCAAACAGAACTAGAAAAAAATATTCGCATTTGAGTCTCGGGATTTAATTACAAAGACTATGCCAAAGCGATATTTTCAAACACAACTTTCTACTGGGGAACCATATTTATAATAAACAACAAAAAGAAATATCATCTATAACTGAATAGGCCTTTTTATATCCCTTGAATTGCTGAGAATTATTTTTGGGAATACTTAATTCAGAGCTTTTCTTTCAGGGTGTTGGCACTTTCCCTTTTTGGATATGAGTTATACTAAACCGACCTCTATTATTTCTGGATTACATGTCAGCAATGGAAAATGAATTGAGTGCTTTGAAGGGAAAAAAATCATTACCAGAAAGATGAATAGACCGATTGTACTGGGTTACTAAAAGTGGTGGCTCTGGAAAGATCATTGGTTTGATTTTTCCGGGAAACATATCTTCTTGGATACTCTTCAGAGCTATGATAAATTCCTCCAGCAGCAGGTGGGAGGTAGGTCTATTGATCTCACACTTTCTCCTGGCCCACTGACTGCAAAGACAAGCCTTTCTTTACTATGTGGTATTCAAATATAGAAGCTGCTTTGGGCTCTCAGATTTCAGCTATTTTGGAAAAGAGTCAACAGTCAGCCAAATTTACATATTTATTGCTTTTGCTAAAGGAAGGAGAGACCTGTTTTGACAGATATGTATTATGTGCCAATGATAGAGCACTGATCAAGACTGACATAGCCCCTCACCTAACAGAGTTCTCAGTCTTGGGGGAGGGAGGTGGTTCTATGTGGGTAAATAGCCTACAGGTTGGTGTGAGAAATAGCATGAAGGGAACACACAGGGTAGTATGGGAATCTCATAGTAGGGGAGATCAGGGAAGACCTCCTGAAAGAAGTGACTTGTAATTGTGACCTCAGTGGCAGTCGGTCTTAACCAGAGGAAGACAGAATGAGCAAAGGCCCTGAGGTTGGAGAGAACATGACATATTTGAAGGACTGAGAGTAGAAAGTAATTGCACAGATAAAGGAGAGAGACATAAAGCAGCCAACAGACTGTCCAGCAGGGTCATGGGCAGTCTAGCAAAACATGTTAGGAAGTGTGGCCTCTATCTCCATGAACGGTGTAGATGAATAGTTTTTTTAGCAGGGAAGTGGCATGATTGGATTTATTTCTGGACGCCACTCTGATTGCTATGTTGAATATAGATTGTGAGAGAAAGTCTGGAGATAAGAGATGGAAAGACTAGGGCAGATATTATGTAGATATCTGGGTAAGAGATTATGGTCATTTGAGATTAGGTATTGGCTGTGGAATGCACAGATGGGCAGATCTGAGAAAAGTTTAAAAGGTAGAATTGACAGGGCTTGGTGACAGATGTGACATGGGTAGAATAGGAAAGAGAGGAATTTAGTGTGATTCTGAGATTGCTCATGTCTCTGGCTTGGACATTAGGTTGATGGTGGGATCATTTACTAAAATGAGAAACCCTGAAGAACAGGTTTGGAGGGTAAGCCCTTGAATTCAGTTTGGGGTGTGTTCATTTGAAGAGTATTGAGGACACTGTCAGTGACATATTCATGTCCCCTTAGCCTACCATCGAAGTTGTCTGCAGATAATTCCTGCATGTGAAGACAGCCTCTGCATCTTTCTGCCTGAGGTCATTCTTTGGCCACTAGAGTGAGGTTGGCTGCAGGACACATGCAGTCAGGCATGAAATTCCAACGACTTAATGTCCCAGAAATGACCGTCAACAGTGAGGGATGGGAACTGATGAATGACTAGCTCAGCTTTCTTGTCCCTCTGTGCATCAGGTCTAAGGTGTCTTCCATTCAGTGTCTCAGAGGGTCCCCAAGGAGACTGAGCCCCAGTGGCCAACAGTGATAACCTGCTCGTTAACACACTGCCTATTGGCTCTCTTCCTTTCTCCGTCTTACTTCCCACTCCCCTAGAATGCCTCCTGGGATCACCTCCTTTCAAAATAAACTACTTGCACCCAAATCAGAGTGTCAGAACCTAAGATAAAGGTGACTGTGAAACCACTACATGCAGTTTCCAGAGGGCAAAACGGATGTGAAGGTCTAGAGCTCAGGAGCAAAGGTTGTATGGGAGGCATACACTCAGGCAGCATCAGTATAGGCTTTCTCATTGAGGTTTTGGATGCAGACGATTTTCAAAAGCCTATGTAGAAAAAGAGGAGTGTCTATCGTAACAAGTATCATTTAGGGAACAGCCAGAGAAACTGTCGGCCTCAATAAGACTGGAAAGGAACAGCCAGAGGGGTGGGAGGAGAAACAGTGGAATGTGGGACCACAGAAGTCAAACATGGGTGCAAGTACCTCAGGACGATGGGGTTCTCAGGAGACTATAAGAGACAAGCCGAGAAATGGTCACTGGACTTAGCTACTGGGAGGTAACTGGTGACCTGGGGATACAATTTTAGTAGAACATGGAGGAAAAGTCAGGCATCATAGATTAAGTCATGAATGAGAAGTGAGAAAGAGAACGCAGAAACCCTTTCAAGAAGTTAAGCTATGAAAGGAGAGAGAACAGTGGAGCCGTAGTTTGAGATAGGTACAGAGAAGAGGAGGAGTTCTTTCTACACAGCATCTTCAGATTCCTCCCCGACCTCCTCTTCTGCCTCCCTCTTCCACTTGAAGGAATTTTTGCGATAACTTTGGGCTCACCCAGAGAATCCAGGACCATCTTCATATCTTAAAGTCATCTCATCAGCAACCTTAATTCTGTCTGCAGCCTTAATTCCCCTTTGCCGTGTGCCCTAATATATTCATGGGTTCTGGGGACTTAAGGATTCCTTTTACATTCATAGCTCCATCTTCATATTGTGTTATCATTGCTTTGTGTCAAATTCTTCTAGGACTCACCTTTGCAATTTGTGTGATATTCCTGTACATAATACATTGTTGCCTGTTAATATACATTTGGCCTGAAAGCCATGGTGATGATTTTTATTTTTATTCATAATTTATGTAAGAAATGCGAAACTTAAACTTTCAGGCCAAATAGTAAATATATTACGGGGCAGAAAATAAATATTCATGGGACGGACTTTTCTCCCAGTCTTCCTAAAATCAACAAAAGAGCAGCTGAAAGATTATAAGGAAGGAATAAATATTAAACACCAATGGAAGCAGTGGCTGTCTAAAGGTTCCCAGAGCATACAGTTGATCTTTACTAATGGTTCTTCTCCAGACCAACCCCATCTCCTGAAGTTCTTTATTGGCACTACCCCATAAATTTTTAATGAGCCCTATTCCACTCTGATCTGGGAGGGAAGTGAGACGAAACGCAGGGAAGCAGAAATACGGGTGTCATGAACATGCACAAGGACCCTGGAGTATGAAAAGAATGACCTCACTCACCCACCCAAGCAGCCACTAGTGTAAGGTGGCCAACTCCCACGGAGGCCATAACCCAGGCTGCTAGGCTGATCTGCGTGGGAAGAGGTGTGTCCTGACGGCTGCTGAATGGACCCAGCTGCCCCCAGCCTGGAGTGCACTTCTTAGATCATCAGTTTCTAAGAAGTCAAGGCCACTAAGATCTCCTCGATGATTAGTTTACCAGATTGACTGGCAGATCAGCAAAGGCCATGAGGGAATGGGACACCAGCCAGGCAGGGAAACGGGGGGAGTTGCCCTGGGAATATTGTAGGTTACCCTAAGTAGAGTAATGGAACTGAGCACCAAAAGGGATTTAAACACCTTCCTAGAACCTCCCACCCCTCATGTTCACGCACATGAAAATGACTTAGCATGTGAAAATGGCTCACACCCCATGGATGAATACACATTAAGCATCAGACCTACTTCTAAGTGCATTACAATAATTTTCCCATTTAATCTTCTCACAGTTCAAGGAGTCCCTCTTAGCACGTACAACTAACAGAGAAGAAACTAAGGCCACAGAAGTTCAGCTACTTAAAGTTGCACAGCTGATACACTTTGGGGTTAGGATTCAAATTCAAGACTTCTGACTCCAGAGCCCTCCCTTCAACTGGGAATTTCCTCCTACATCCTTCTCTTCAAGGTAATTTCTTCCTCTGTGGAAGGATCATTCAAATCATCAGCCCTTCTTACTTGATACAAGTGGTTTTTTCTAGGGTTATCTGGGGTGAAGTCTGACATAAATATGTGAAATAAGTAGGCCATGAGAGAAATGTGTGAAATAAGTAGGCCAGGGGAAATAAAAGAATGATAGGCAGGTATTTTGCTCTATCTACATCTCCATGAAGAGAGTTAATTTTTGATTGCTTAGGCAAGATATGGGGAGAACGTCTAAGAGTTCCTATCAACACATACTTACTTAGTACCATCACTAGGAACAAAGATGGCCATTGGTAGTCAACTTTGTCTTCAGGAAGGCTTGTTTGACTTGATTCTCCATGCGGGGCTGCTCTGGGGAAAGGAACTTGTGCTAGAATTGCTTTACTTGAACTGACACTCCCTGAGAATCCCTAGTCCTTTACTTGCGTCAACCTCGTATCAGCACCTAGGGTGTGCTGTGACAGTGAATTGTAAAAGAGTGTTACTGGGTATGCTGTAACCAGCCACCAGTGTCTACTTGGCTGGCTCATTCACAGGGGAGGACAATTACTGGATGCAGCCACTGTGCTTCTGTAAACATAGGGCTGGAATGACTCTCTAACTCTTTCTGAGAGTTGTGGAGAGGGTCAGGGTTATCATGTGGAAAGAGGACAGGACAATTATGGCCACAAAATCAAATCACCAGCAAAACCTCGTTTACCTTTGGTATAGAAGGAAAATTTAAATTCAAAAATTATGATCTCTACTTTGGGACTATGCTCTTGCAAGAGCCCCCACATTTCAGAGTGTTTTTGTTTTCTAACATTTTAAAACTCTAAGAAATGATTACACAGTAAAATATTTTATTTTTTTCTTTTGATGTAAAGTTTATGAATTTTAACACACTTATAGACTTGTCCAACTACCACCATGAACAGAAGACAGAACAATTCCATCATCCCCTATAACGCCATCCTGTTATCGTTTTAGAGTCATTCATGCCTCGCCCTTGAAAACCGCTGATCTGTTCTTCCTCCCTACAGTGATATTTTTGAGAATGTCACATAAATGGAATCTCACAGCATGTAACCTCTTGAGACTGGCTTCTTTCAATTAGCACCATGACTTTATGACTCATCCAAGTTCTTGTATGTATCAATACTCCCTTTTTTTTTTATTGCTGAGTAGTATTCTATGGTATGGATGCGTCATCACCATTAACTTCTTGAAAGTTAATTTATTATTTAAATTGAGGTTTAATTCACATACCAATAAAATCAGCCACTTGAGGTTTTGCAAAAAAAGAAGAACTGGGTTGTATGATAATCTTCACCCCATACAAAGATAACCTTTCAGCTGGAAACAGATTTTTGAACATGCCATGTTTGTCTGACTTTCTCTGGTTTCCTGTCCCATTGTTCCTCTGCCTTTGGGGGAAAAAGTACACTATTTCTAAATTTGGAGTATTGTTCATTACAAGATCCTTCTCCATCTGCTTGCACTCATGTTATTAACAAATGCTCACTCCTTTCAACTGATTTCCGATTGACTCTCCAACACTCTAAATTGTCCTTTCTCTTTGATTGTTTGGACAGGTAATGCCTGACTATTGCACAAAACGCAAAAAACACAAAATGGCATACCAGCATCAATAAGTATCTCATTCACTGTCTCTGAGCAATGTAGTCCCCTCTCTGGAGCCAACAATTTTTTCAACTTTCTGAAGCATTATTGCAGAGATTCTCTATGCATTTATAAATATATTCATGTATAAATACATTTAAAAATCTGTATATAAACACATATAGAAATATACAAATATAGCCTCACAAAATATAAATAGCATATAAAATCAATGCACATACATGCATACACACGTACATTTTCTCCACATGCAGGGGGCAGATTCTACCCAATTTTCTAATCATACTCTCAAATTCTAAACTTTATTCTCTCAATTTCCCTTCTCTTGAACTTCTTTTCAAAAAGTACATTTAGAACAGTCTATTGTGTTCATTTTACTTTATGGTATGAATGTATCATAATTCACGTAAACATTCCATTACTGATAGGCATGTATGCTCTTTTCAAACTTTACTCTTATAATGAACACCTACAATGAGTATACCATTTTATTTGAATCATTTCACACATATGGAACCATCTATGTAGGATAATTATTTAGAAGTGGAATTTCTGGGTCAAAGGGTACATGTATTTCTGCATTTGAAGAGTATTGCCAAATAATCCTTCAGAAAAGTCATATCAATTTATATGCTATTACGGAGCACTGGGTGTTATGCGCAAACAATGGATCATGGAACACCACATCAAAAACTAATGATGTACTGTATGGTGGCTAACATATCATAATAAAAAATACATAAATAAATAAATAAAAATGTATATGCTATTAGCAATGGATCACATTGTTTCTACCTTATCTGTATTTATTAACTAATTATTTTGACATAATTTCAGACTAATGAATATTTGATTATCAATTATCAGAAAATTAGTATTAGTAGTTCTTGATCTTTCTTTCTTTTCATGACATTAACACTTTTGAGGAGTCTGAGCCAGGTATTTTGAAGAATGTCCTTCAATTTGGGATTTTCTTTTCTTTAAAACAAAGAAATAATTGCAAATAATTTCAGGCAAATAACAAGAAAAACTTTACAGGTATAAAAAAAAAAAAGCCAAATAAAATTTTAAAATGTAGTAAGAATACCTACCATAGTTTGGGTTTTTTTCTTCTTCTGACTACTCACCATATTCTGAACAATTACTACATGCCACATATTGAGTCAGGCACTTCGCCTAGTGACGATACCCAACATTTATTGGATGCCAAATTTGTTCCAGGCAAAGCACTAATTTCTTTATATGCATTATCTCATCTATTCTTCAAAATAATCCTTCAAGAAATAATATAATCCTCCCTGGATTATATTAGTCTTTATACCACAAGGTCATAAAATATAATTTCTATTTTTTTTTTTTTTAATGGAGTAAGGAGCCCATGAGGACCAAAGGGCCATAGGTCTCCGAAAGTCATTAGCGGCTCTTGCCAGAATTATTCCCACCTAACAGATGAAAGTGAGGCTCCATAAAGTTATGAAATAAAACTCGCCACACAGCGAGGAAGTGGCAGAGGTAATTTTGGGATATAGATCTGTGGGATTCCACCAATGACCCTTCTAACTGTCACATTATACACCATATAACACTGCATGGCAAGAAGCTCATGAGAAGTTAAGGAAACAAGTTTGTCATACATTAACCAGTTAGAAAATATTTCAAGGAAAGAATATAATTAAATGCCTAAATGCAAAGGTAGATCCAGATTACGTGGGACCCAAGACTTTTACAACTTGGAGAATCTTCTTTAAGAGAAAAATACAAAATTCTAAATAAAAATGAGGTGTATAGTCCTGGAGGGGGCTGTCCAAAGAGGGGGCCTTCAAATGTAAGCTTCAGTTAGCTTCGAGGTAAATCACCTCACTCGAATGCCCTCGGGGCCTAAAGAAGGCCAAGGGAGGAAGGAATCCATGTCAGGCAGGTGTATCAGCAAAGGTTTGAAGGTGGCAATGGGGCTTTGAAGAATGGCTCTCATCTGGCTACCCTGTGTGCAATGCCTGGGCGGCAAGTATGAGCATAATCTGTTCAGGGGAAGCTAGAGAACTCCACCTGACTGAAACCCACTGCTATGGGGTTTAGCAATGCCAGGAAGAGAGCAAGCACTGGGTTTGCTGATGAAAGTCGTGCCTGCTTTAAATACAAGGATGCAAAGGCCACCAGGGATCTTTGCGTGCCCCTGGGTCTTATGTCATTACATAACGAAAGGTGACACCAGGATGAGGAATCTGGCTGCATGGGCAGGATTCTCAGGATGCGTGGGAAGAGGCAAAGAGATCTCCCTGAAGGGCTAAACTGGGTGTGTTTTGGCGAGCACCTGATAAATTATGGTTGGTAAGGAGGAGGCAAGAGTAAAAAAAGAGAGAGAGAAAAGGAAAGAGTCAGAATCAAAAAGGATCGATCAAGTCGATATGAAGAATAGAGGTGAACAAGAGTCATAGATGATTTTTATGATCTGAGCTTGGGTAGTTGAAGGAATAGTTGTGGGATTCTCAGAAATTTAAAGGTTGGTTAGATTTGGCTCTAGAAAAGTTAAAAACAACAACAACAACAATGATTGCAAACAACGGGGCTGTATCCACCACCAGAGGAAGCTGAGCCCTTGGGACTGGGAAGCATCAAGAACACAACTTGACCGGCCTCCACTGGCATTATTAGCTTTTGCAGTGTTTTCCTTACACCAGCTCCCCTTCTGATCAACACATTCTTTCTCAGTTATGATAACAGCTTTAAGAACCTTGCAGCCAGGTCTCTCTCTCCTGCTGACTAGGAAGCATTTTGCCTTTAACATGGCTGTTGTTAAACACGAAGATGGGATTTGTTATCATTTAACCCTTGGAGTTTCAGTCTGTCCCGCTGCCTCTGCAGGAGAGTGGTCAAGAGGACTAGTCCCAACAAAAATAGAAAGAGAACGGATTTCAGAGGAAATTACAGTTATAAAAAAAAAATGAAAAGGATATGGAATTAGCAAGAGGGTGGAGTCTTCCAATGATTCAGAAAATATTTACTGCATACCTATTACCTGTCGGACTCTGTGCTTGGACCATCAGTCATGACTATGAAAGATATGCAGGCCCTGCCCCCGAAGGTACCTGACTTTGTAAGAATGGGTGTTTCAAGTGAGTGGGGCAGGCAGAGGGTTAAGAACAGCAGATCCTGTGCGGGTGGGGGGGGGGGAGAGCAGGATGATGAATTTAGTTTAGCCATGTTAAATTCGGTGTTCTCAAAATGTAAAGTGATACTGTCCTATACATGGAAATGGAGCTCAGGAGAGAAGCCAGGGCAAGGGATATAAATTCTAGAGTGTACTAACCAGCATAAAGTTAATGCCTGGGGCAGGCCTGGGGCACAGAGTGTTGCTGCCAAGTATGTCCATCAGATTTGGTTGGTCAATTGTATTATCTACACAATAAAGATACACCTTTATCCATATGACTGTTTTGACTGCATGGAATAGATTTTTGAAAGAAGTTTGTTAAAAATCTCTTATTATGATTGTGGATTTATCAAATTCACACATTGGCTATATAGACTATAGTCTATAAGGAACATGAATAGAAATAGATAGAAGACCAGTTCAGGTGAGAAATGGTGGTAACCTGGCCTAAGATGGTAAGAATGTGGAGAGAAAGGAAAAGAGAGAAATTAATACTGATCCCTAGGTTTCTGGCTTGGGTAACTGGATGGATGGAAGCACCATTCACATACATAGATACACAGGTATCCATACATGCATGCCATTGACCAGCGTTTTTCTTTCAGCAAATTACATAACTCTCTGGACTCAGTTATCATATTTATAAAATTGGGTATATTGGGGCGCCTGGGTGGCTCAGTCGGGTAAGTGTCTGCCTTTGGCTCAGGTCATGATCTCAGGGTCCTGGGATCGAGCCAAGCGTCGGGCTCCCTGCTTGGCGGGAAGCTGGCTTCTCCCTCTCCTTCTGCAGCTCCGCCTGCTTGTGTGCTCTTGTACAAATAAATAAATAAAATCTTTTTTAAAAAATTGGGTATAATAATAATAAATTGTATTGCATTCGGTTATTATGATGGTAAAAAGAGTAAATGTATGTAAAACACTTAGCGCAATATCTAAATAGCTATTCAATAAAAGCTTTTATTATCACCAACTGGGATATAGTTAAAGAAGAGAAGGTTTAGGTTTGAGGTGGGATTTTTGAGGTGGGATCAAGATTTCCTACTAAAGCTCATGATGTTTGAGTTCTTTTCTAAGTTATCTTTCAATGAAGAGGGGCTGAGTGTTCCTGACAAAGACTGCTTAGGGATGAAAGAGGATGGAAGTAAAAGGAAAAAAAAAAAAAGACCTCTGGAAGGTCAAAGGCAACTTTCAAGAGGCAGCAGAATCAAGGGAAGATTCTCTTAAGGTGGGGAGAATGGATTGTGGTTTCAGCCAGAGAATAAGGAAGCATTTCAGAGGGAGGAGTAACTGTCTACATGTACTTTCCTGTTTATTTTTGTTGTACAGTTTTACAGTGCGTTGTCTGGCTTGGCTCTGGGAAAAGAAGCCAGTCATCCCCCAAAGGCTGCTGAAGAGCAGAGTTCTGGAAAAAATGACTGCAATTAACAGAGCAACATTTACTTACTGAACAACATTAACTTACCTTGTGTGTGATTTATCATATGATTAGTAAGCAGATTACTCTAGTGACAGGCTGTGAGGAAGGCTGTATTAAACTTTTGGTGCAGTGGGGAAAAGTGATTAACCTGACAAAGATTCATGAGCACATATGTTTCCAGCTTTGAGCCACTGTGTGGAGTGAAACCTGAAATGATAAATTCCATAGTATGCACTGCCTTGGCAGATTTTAGTGTGAGATTATGCATGACTACACCTCTCCCACAAGTTTGCACAGGCTTAGGAATTTTTTTATTAAAGGTGTTATGCAATATGCATTTTAGCAAGGGCATACAAATGCGTGGAAAGAATGTTCCCAGGCATATTAATCTTGATTTATAATTATGCGTCCCCCTTCACTGGGTTAGTGAATTACTTTTTCTCTTCTATATTGTTAAGGAGGAGAGCATTGCTTTAAGCTTATTGTAACTGGAGCCATCTTTCATAAACCAGTTTTTGATCTATCACAAATAAATTATAAGCTAGAGTCAATTATGAAGCCATTAACACAGTTCACATGAATAGAAAATGAAAAGCAAGTTCTGTAGGAAGATAGGAGATTTAAGATGCACTTCGACTTTCTCACCTTCCTAAAACCCCACTAACACAACCAGTGAAGGGATATTTTAAGGCTTAAAGTCCATGAATGGAGATAACTGGAGAAATCATTTTGGAAGCCAGGAAGCAGCTGAATACGGAATGATAGAATAAACAGAGCTGAGAAACAATCTAATCACGAAACAGAAAACTAACAACTAATCTGATGGATAGAATATCCAAAGGCCTAGAAACTAATGGCAGCAGGTCCTTGTGAGGGTCAAAGAAGTATAGCCTTAATAAGGACGATGGTTACAAAGTGTGTTTTACAAGGGATTGGATCCCTAGATGTCAACGATCTATGCAGCCGCCCAGAAACTGCTCCTCCCTCATTGGCAGAGTGATGGTTTGTTTTTAGAAGGAAGTAAAGTGGATGGTTCATGTGCAAGAATACCCGTGCAGCTGAGGGTGAGAGAACTGGACTAACAGTAGGGGATGAAGGGAAAGTATGCAGATAAGCTTCAGAGACAGAACATGCCACACCTGTCTTTCTCTGCTCTGAGTCCAAGACACCGGAACCTAGACCCTCACTCCTCCATCAGGACACTGAAAAAGCCTTCTCCGGGAAATACGGCTAGCCCACGAGGAAAGACATGACTTTGGAAAGATAGTGACATTGGAAGTTTCCTCATTCAGCAAACCCACCCTGATGCTCTTATAGTAAATCTCACATCAGACCAGCTCCCCGCTCATATTCTCAGAGCTTCCAGCTCGTGTTTTTGTATCCCACTCATATATTATAAGGTACAAAACTGTGAGATATCCAAGGAGAGCCTTTAACCTAGGAGCTTGAAAATAAAATAAAGAAAAGGGTTTTTGGAAAAAAAATCAAATAAATGTCAAAAATCTCACAAAGGGACGCTACCATAACTCTGAAAAAAGAAGGGAATTCTACCCCAAAATAAACAAATAGGTAAATAAACAGAATGTTCCAAAAACATAAAGAAGGCCTTAGAAATTAACTTAGAAGAGGAGAAAGGAAAATTTTCAATAGAAAGCCTTGAATATAAAGCTGAGGAATCTTACGAAAAAGAAAAAGAGAGAGAGAACAGGAGATGGAAAATAGGAGATAAAAACTAAGACAATTAGGAAATTGAACAAGGAATATTGGCATTAAAAGGAAATGCCAGAAAGAGAGAATAGAGAAGACAGAGAGCAGATAGGTAATGATCTGAGTTTCCAGACTGAAACATTCACAGACTAAAAACAGATCAGTCTAGTGTAACATTTTCAAATACTGAATGCAAAGAGACAATCCTGCACTCCCATGAAGAGGAAAGAAAATATCCAGATCATATACATAGGATCAGCAATTAGTGAGAATAAAAATGTTTCCAAAAACTTCGTTTCCAAAAACTTCAGCAAAGGCTATCATTGTGTAGTCATGGTAACAGGTAGCCATTAAAACTGGTTTTTAAACTCATTTAATTGATTGAAATCCCCTCTCTCTAGTAAACATATCTTTGCCAGCCAACAAATCAGATGAAATCTTCAGTTTTGACCTTTGACCACTCAGTGATGGATTCGATCCAGCAAACACACCCAAGGAAGTGCTAGAATCACTACAAATAATAGCAACCCACTGAAGCCTTCAGAGTCTATCAGTCCCTGAACTCCATGCTTCCCCCAAATCCTAGACAAGCTTGGCAGTCTGCTCTGCTTGGAGAGACTGTGGCTGGCAAGTGTAGTTCTTCCTTACTAGAGCAAGTGGGAACTTCAGCTTTGTCCTTTTATTTCAGTTATCGAGTCTCATCAGTCTTTGACATAAATTGAATTTGAACTTCTGAACAGGAGCATTGAAATCTACAAAGAGGGGCAGCTGGGTGGCTCAGTCAGTTTGGTTTTGGTTCAGGCTATGATCTTGTGATCATGGAATCGAGCCCCACATTGTGCTCTGGGCTCATCACACAGTCTGCTTCAGATTCTCTCTCCCTCTGCCCCCTCCCCAGCTTGTGTTCTCTCTCTCTCTCTCAAATAAATAAATAAATAAATAAATAAATAAATAAATAATCTTAAAAAAAAGCTACAAAGCAATGAATAATGGCTTTGAAAATTCTGAGGAAAATAATTAGCAATCTAGAAAGGTACACCCAAACAAACTATCATTTAAATACAAGAATTTTTTTAAAGGGCATGCAAGATCTTTTTTTTAAAACTTATTTTATTAAATTCAATTAGTTAACATATAGTGTGTCACTAGTTTCAGATGTAGAGTTCAGTGATTCATCCGTTGCATATAACACCCAGTGCTCACTATATCACATGCCTTCCTTAATGCCTGTCACCCAGGTACACCATCCCTCCACCCACCTCCCCTCCAGCAACCCTCAGTTTGTTTCCTATAGTTAAGAATCTCTTATGGTTTTTCTCCCACTCTAATTTCATCTTATTTTACTTTACACTCCCTTTCCCTATAATCCTGTTTTGTTTCTTAAATTCCCCGTATCACTGAAACCTTACGATAATTGTCTTTCTCTGACTGACTTATTTTGCTCAGCATAATACCCTCCAGTTCCATCCATGTCAGTATAAATGGTAAGATTTCATCCTTTTTGATGGCTGAGTAATATTCCATTATATACACACACCACATCTTCTTTATCCATTCATCTGTCGATGGACATCTGTGATCTTTCCATAGTTTGGTTGTTGTGGACATTGCTGCCATAAACATTGGAGTGCAGGTGCCCCTTTGGATCACTACATTTGTATCCTTTGGGTACATACCTAGTAGTGCAGTTGCTGGGTTGTAGGGTAGCTCTATTTTCAACTTTTTTAGGAATGTCCATACTGTTTTCCAGAGTGATTCTACCAGCTTGCATTCCCACCAAGAGTGTAAGAGGGTTTCTGTTTCTCTCCATGCTTGCCAACGTTTGTTGTTTCCTGACTTGTTAATTTTAGCCATTCTGACCGGTGTGAGGAGGTATCTTGCTGTGGTTTTTATTTGTATTTCCCTGATTCTGAGTGATGTTGAGGATTTTTTCATGTGCCTGTTGGCCATTTGTATGTCTCCTTTGGAGAAATGTCTGTTCATGTCTTCTGCCCATTTCATGACTGGATTTCTGTTTTTTGGGTGTTGAGTATGATAAGTTCTTTATAGATCTTGGATATTAGCCCTTTACCTGATAAGACATTTGAAAATACCCTCTCCCATTCTGTTGGTTGTCTTTTGGTTTTGTCGACTGTTTCCTTTGTTGTGCAAAAGCTTTTTATCTTGATGAAGTCCCAACAGTTTATTTTTGCTTTTGATTCCCTTGCCTCTGGAGACGTGTCGCTGCAGCCAAGGTCGAAGAGGTTGCTGCCTGTGTTCTCCAGGATTTTGATGGATTCCTATCTCACATTAGGTCTTTCATCCATTTTGAATTTCCTGTGTGTGTATTGTGTAAGAAAATGGTCCAGTTTCATTCTTCTATGTGTGGCTGTTGAATTTTCTCAACACCATTTGTTGAAGAGACTGTCTTTTTTCCATTGGATGTTCTTTCCTGCTTTGTCGAAGATTAGTTGACCATAGAATTGAGGGTCTTTTTCTGGGTTCTCTCTTCTGTTTCATTGATCAATGTGTCTGTTTTTGTGCCAGTACCATACTGTCTTGATGATTACAGCTTTGTAATAGAGCTTGAAGTCTGGAATTGTGATGCCACCAGCTTTGGTTTTCTTTTTCAACATCCCTTTGGCTTTTCAGGTCTTTTCTGGTTCCATACAAATTTTAGGATTATTTGTTCCAGCTCTGTGAAGAAAGTTGATGGTATTTTGATAGGAATTGCATCGAATGTGTAGATTGCTCTAGGTAGCATAGACATTTTAACAATATTTATTCTCCTCAATCCATGAGCATGGAATGTTTTTCCATTTCTTTGTGTCTTCCTCAATTTCTTTCATGAGTATTCTATAGTTTGCTGAGTACAGATCCTTTGCCTCTTTGGTTAGTTTTATTCCTAGGTATCTTATGGTTTTGGGTGCAATTGTAAATGGGATCAACTCCTTAATTTCTCTTTCTTCTGTCTCGTTGTTGGTGTATAGAAATGTAACTGATTTCTGATATAAATCTTCATTGATTTTATATCTGGCTACTTTACTGTATTACTGAATGAGTTCTAGCAATTCTGGGGTGGAGTCTTTTGGGTTTCCCACACAAAGTATCATGTCATCTACAAAGAGTGAGAGTTTGACTCCTTCGTTGCCAATTTGGATGCCTTTTATTTCTTTTTGTTCTCTGATTGCTGAGGGTAGGGCTTCCAGTAGTATGGTGAACAACAGTGGTGAGTGTGTACATCCCAGTTGTGTTCATGAACTTAGGGGGAATACTCTCAGTCTCTCCCCATTGAGAATGATATTCACTGTGGGCTTTTTGTAGATGGCTTTTATGATATTGAGGTATGTCCTCTATATTCCTACATTATGGAGAGTTGTAATCAAGAAAGTATGCTGTATTTTGTCAAATGCTTTTTCCACATCAATTGAGAGGATATCATATGGTCCTTGTCCTTTCTTTTACTAATGTAGTGTATCACATTGATTGATTTGAGGATGTTGAACCACCGTCACAGCCCAGCAATAAGTCCCACTTGATCGTGGTGAATAATCCTTTTAATGTACTGTTGGATCCTATTGGCTAGTATTTTGGTGAGAATTTTTGCATCTATGTTCATCAGGGCTATTTGTCTGTAATTCTCTTTTTGGGTGTGGTGTTTGTCTGATTTTGAGATCAAGGTAATGCTTGGCCTCATAGAACAAGTTTGGAAGTTTTCCTTACCTTTCTATTTTTTTTT